>NW_017673338.1:136531-140074 GCF_001879085.1 Nicotiana attenuata
ACCGGGCAGCCCTCCGCGTCGAAAAGGCAGAGATGTATGAAGAGATTCGGAGGAGGGAAATGGAATTCTTATTTGATGACCCTGCCCCGGTCAACAGATGCTTGTTAGGGAGTTTTATGCCAACTGCCCATTGAACTTAAGTAGGGGGGTGATTGTGCGAGGCAAGGTGGTCAGCGCCACAATTCCCATGATTCGCCAGGTGTTGCGGCTGCCTCAGTTCACTAGTGACATTGACTACTACCACGACAGGCCAGGGGTCACATGGGAGGTCATGACTGATATACTCTGTGCAGAGGGGCGACCAACCTGGATACGTGACCAAATCACCCTGAACTCCAACTCATTCACACACTTGGCTAAGTGTTGGTTAACTGTCATTTGCAGCCGGTTCCTGCCCTCAAGCAACACAACTGACGTGAACTTCCAGCGTGCACTGTTGACATGGTGCTTCGTGACGAAGAAGGATTTTGATGCGGCAAGGGTAATTAGTGATGAAATGGTCCTACGGGGGCCGCTGCTGTCAAAGGGATTCTACTTCCCTTCTTTGGTGACTACACTGTGCCTGCTGAAAAATACCCCCACCAATCCTGCCGATGGAGACTTGCCCCCTAGAGCAGCATTCAGAGCCTCAGGCATCAGAGTAGGCCGGGGTACACTCACCACAATTGAGATAGATGATGAGGATGATGATCCGGTTCCTCTTGCACCGTCCAGGAGGTCTGTTGACAGTGTCGGGCCCTCTCGGTGCCCCCATTCTGGAGCAGGCCTATCCCGCTCACAGTCTTCCCAGCCTATGCTGCGTTCCTTGGAGGAAGAGGTCGCGGATCTCCGCACCTCGGTGGATGGCCTACACACGCGGATGGATGCTATGTCGCAGAGGCAGTCTAGATCTGAGAGCCGGTTTATGGCCTGGTTACGTGCATTGGGGAGAGCTTGCCATGTAGACCCCAGCACCGTCTCCGACTCTGATTGAGTCTCAGGGAAGTCTTCTAACCCTTCTGCTCTTTACTTTCTTGATATGACATGGGGACATGCCATGATTTTAAGTGTGGGGTGGGAGACTTGCTCTAATTGTGTGTTGTAATGTATATAGATGTTGTTGTGCTGTAACATTAGATTGATGTGTTGTATATAACTGAGTGTGTTTATATTAGGAGTAGCTGACTTGGCCCAACGACGGACACTTGTCGACGGGTCTCTTGAGGGTCAAAGTCGGAATTAATGTAAACTGAAAACAAGTTAGAGGACTCTTCCTGAGGACGGACCACTTGGACAGTAATCTTGAGGGAAGTAGTCCATGTAGAATTTTTTTTTTAATTTTTTAATTTTTTTCTCTTCTAGGTAGTGTAATACTTCCCCCTTGGTTTTTCTTTTGACCACGGTTCTTTTCCAAGGGCTTTTCTTGAACCGGGTTAGGTATTCCTTTTGTAGTTTTAGGACTAAAATGGGTGAAGGTTAGAATACAACCTCTGATATACATACTTGCAAATAACTAAAAGGAACTTGAGAGTGTGACGTCTAGTCTTGTTTGTAGACTCGTAAATCCATGCCTTAATGTTGCACATCGTGTCTTGCTTGAATGCTCGTATGAGTGTGTTGATGAACTGATTCGGAATGAGTTGTATGCCAAGTGAGTGGGAGATATTACTTGCATTCTGTGCTTGCATGCGATACCTAGAACTTGCCCTGTGTGTTTGCAAAGCGAAATAGAAGTTGTTTGATTTTAGAGATGATTGAGGCATTTCTTTGTGCAACCCTATATAATTGTGAATCCACCAGTATATATTGCCATAGTTAACCCCTTTGAGCCTGAAGCCTGTTTCTTTGATAACCCTTTAATGACCTAAATCTCTGTGTTGAATAGCTTGATTATTTGAACCTATACCTCCTAGAAGCGCTTGAATCACTAAAGAACATACAAAAGTCAAAGTGTGGGGTAGTAGGGAGTAAAAAAAAAGGGGGGGAATCAAGAATGAATTGTTTGATTGGTGCACGGGCATTGAAAAAAAATGAGTCAAGGAAAACAAAATAAGAAAAAGAAAAAAAAAAGAGAGAAGCCAGTTGCACCTAAAGAAAAGTGGGGGTCACGCGTGAAACAAAGATGTGGAAGAACGATTGGGCTGAGCATGGAAATTGAAATAAAAGGAAGTATGTATTATAAGTGCTTAGGGAGGTTAGTCACTATATCCAAATATATCCTACCCGTCCCTTAGCCTACATTACAACCAAATGAAGACCTCTTGATCTTTGACTGAACAACTCGATTAGTGGAGTAGTACACTAGGGGCAAGCTTATGGTGTGTCTGTGTAGCATATGAATGCTCTTTGCTGAGAGTGAGTGAATTCTTTCTATCCTTGGTTCCTTATTGTCTGAATTTTATGTGTGGGGAACTTCTCTTAGACTTGTGATGTGAGGGCATGTGACTCAGGAAGAAAAAGTAAATCTTCACTTCTGTTAGAGTAATTAGAGTGAGCATGAGTGTGTCATGACATGAGAGTCTGCATCTGAGGTATGATTGTTGCATTGCTTAGGTTGGTCCTTCGTAATGGCGAGTGTGGCATAAATTGGGGTAATGTATCAAACGGGTAGGTCCAGAAGTGTGGTTTAACTTGCTCGAGGACGAGCAAAGGTTTAAGTGTGGGGTGTTGATAATAGGTGAATTTAACTATAATCACGCTTAAATAATCACCTTCTTGTATGGTTTTGATGATAAAAGTGATAACAAAATGCTCTTAGTAGTACTTTTCATGATTTGCAGGTGATATATGATCAGGGAAGGCTAGGGAGTATTTTTGGAGTCAATAATGAAGAAAAAGAGGCCAACTGTGAAATTCCCCAAGTAAACCACGCAAAACAGGCCTGAAGATTCAGAAAACTGGTTTGACCGCGGTTCCACCGCGACCGCGGTAGAACCGCGGTGGAAGATAGCTGCGGATAAAACAAGATTCAGAGAGGGCATTTAGCCGCGGTTTGACCGCGACCGCGGCAGAACCGCGACGAAAGCAGAAAACTTCAGGGACTAAAGTGTAAAACACGGGATTTTTAGACCTAAACCCTATTTTAAATACAAGACTTCGCCCAAGAGAGGCATGTATTGAATTTTAGAGTATCTTGGCAAGGAGAACAATTGTGAGAGATTACCCAAAACATCTTTCTTCTTTTCTTTGATTTTTATTGCTAGTTATGATGAATTCTATC
This sequence comes from Nicotiana attenuata, assembly GCF_001879085.1. Taxonomy (NCBI): domain Eukaryota; kingdom Viridiplantae; phylum Streptophyta; class Magnoliopsida; order Solanales; family Solanaceae; genus Nicotiana; species Nicotiana attenuata. The sequence continues at coordinate 139,731 of NW_017673338.1, forward strand.
TTAGTTTGTTTTCCCATAGCCATGAGTAGCTAAATTCTTTGTCTAAGGCTTTGATGGAACCTATTGGGGGATGAACATCTTGTTTATGTGAATACAAATTGCTAGCTTCAATCTCTATTTATTCAACTTTGTGCTTGTTGTAGTTAATTGACAGGATCCTCAATTAGTTGTGCCTATTTAGTGTGCATAACTTGGAAAAGAGTGCATATTTAGGTTATTGTTGAACAACACCACTCCCAAAGTATAAGAGGAATCTATAATTGCGGGTTTAAAGGCGGGATTAGGGATAATGAAGCCTTGGGTGTAATCTAAAAGTGAAATTGTGCTACTAAAGTAAGACTATT
>NW_017673339.1:0-1868 GCF_001879085.1 Nicotiana attenuata
AATGTCACTTTAAATGGAAAAACTCCCTTATACATTTATCCTTCGGGGTAGGTATGTAAAAAAGGAGGTGTGACAGCTCTGGCGACTCTGCTGGGGACACGAACCCAGAATTTTGATTCAGGGTTCAAGAATTCGAGCTTAGTACAATTGTTATATTTGGCTTTATCTGATTTTTCTACATGCTCCATGCTATATGTGCTAAATGTTTTACCGCTTTGATATTTGTTGAAATTGTATATATAAACTGTCGCGAATCCCTTCCTCTTTCTGAGTCTTCTACATCATGGAGAAGGGTGCACTTCGTGTAGCTTCTCTTCTGTTTAGAGTCTTTTCCCATTTAGAACGAGGTTGGATAAGTTGCAAAGCCGGCGGAGCTTCTATATCCCCGGTACGCTGCCTCCCCCTCGGCCCGAGTTGTCCGCTCGGGTAAGCCAGGTCTAGACCAATAAACCTAGGGTTAAACCTAGAAGAACAAATCCTCATGCCGGATCCCTAATAGGACGTTTGTTTGCATCATGTGCATTTGACTTAGGGGACTCAACACAGGGGTTGGGTCCGTCTAGGACAGGTGACCTGAAATGAATTGACCATCCTGATGCATCTTACGTGCTACTTGCGCATTTATTTGCTCGGCTATGCATGTTGACCGGCTTGTCTAAATGAGTGAAAATTGAGAAAATAGCAGTGTTAAGACTCAGTAAGGATAACCTTTTGTTGTGAAAAACCAGTGCCCAAATAGTACCGAAATGCTGCCGGATTTGTGAAAAATGAAAAAAAAAAGAGAAAAAGAGAAAAATATTTGAAAACATAGAGAAGAATTATTGTTCTTCAATATAGTATAGTTTTGATTTTGGCAAATCTGCCCGAACTACGCCGGTTTGATTCTCACCGGATGTGAGATACGTAGGCAACCCTCATCGGGTCCAACCCTTCTTTTTTCAAAAAATAACCAAAAATGCCAATTTTGTGTCGGGTGATGCCATTCCTGTTTAATAAGCTGAATGTCCCCAAAAGGACGCTGGAAGGCCGTTTTGCAAGAATAGCCACCTTGAGTCAAGTTTAAATGGTTTACGGGCACAGCCTTAAAATCTTCCTCCCAGAAGTGCTGAGAGGCCGTATTTGCAAATCCAAGTCCTTATTTTCTGAATAAAGAATTTTTGCACAAATAGCCATTTTTCAAAATAAATCATTAAGTTCCCCTAAATAATGTGCAGGATGAATTCAAGTGACATCAAAACCTTCTCAGTCCTGAGCGAGATCCCTTTGAAACTCCATATGTGGTGGCATGACTTAGGAAAAGGAAGCAGGGATACTGTGGTTAAAAGCCTGGGCGGTCTTGTAGATTTATTGAAAATCAGACCAAGGAAGGATGTCATTGAGGCAATGATACCATTTTGGGACCCGACCCGTAATGTATTCCGGTTTTCAGATTTTGAACTCACACCCACATTGGAAGAAATTGCCGGATATGCCGGTCTCAACGGGAACTTCCGCGGTAGATACCCTTTGGCCCCACGACCGATAACTCTTCATAGGTTTTTGGACTTGTTGAACATCAGTCGGGATATTCAGGACCCGCATCTGGCGGAAGGGTGTTGTACACTACACTTCCTATATCACCGGTATGGTAACCTCAAAGGTTTTGAGGAACCCAATACAGGATTAACACATGCTGGAAATAAGGACAAGTGGGAAGCCCGACGGGGATTAGCCTTCATGGTGGCCTTTTTGGGAGTGGTAATTTGTCCTAGAAAAGATGGTCACATAGACCTTGGCCTAGTAGGAATGCTAGATGTTGCCACGAAGAAACCTACTAGCACAGTGGTTCCCCTGATTGTAGCAGAAATATACCGAGCTCTGACCAAATG
>NW_017673339.1:9136-12526 GCF_001879085.1 Nicotiana attenuata
ACCCTATTCCAGTTTGTTCCCGAAACTCGTCCAGATGAATTTGTTGCAGCCTATTCCCCAAAACAGGCAGAACCCAGAATCTTCAGCTTATCAACGAGGGGTCCATTGTGCTTACCATTCAGGAGCCGAAGGGCATAGTACTGATAACTGCTGGACATTGAAGAAGGCTGTGGAAGATTTGATTGAACAAGGGAAAATAGTATTGAGGGATGAAGAAGCCCCGAATGTGACTAATAACCCGTTGCCCGCTCACAACAATGGGCCGGTAATCGGTATGATTTGTGAAGACAGGGAGTTTGATCCGACTTGGAAAGCCATAGTTGCTATTGCCGATGCAGAAAAGAAGCCGAAGCAAGGAAAAGGGGAGAAGGAGAATAAAACTGTCAAAACTGGACTTGAAAAGAAACCTGAGACAAAAGTAAAAATGGACTCTCTTAAGAATGGAATTCTCTATGTTCCGCGAGGACGCCAAGAAAAACCATTGGTTGTCACTATTCCGAGGAGAGCTGAGGTAAAAGGGGAAACACCAATATATGTACCAAAAGGAGCCTATGTGGTACGGGGGACGATTAAACCGCCTCGGCTGAGTGAGCCAGTGGTTATTGGACGCGTACCACAGAAGCCAATGACAGACCCCTCTGCGGTGCCCTGGAACTACCAGCAAACAGTGGTCACATACAAGGGCAAAGAAATTTCGGGGGAACTCCCAGGGAAGAACTCTGTTGAGAAATATTCGAATGTGCAGGAAGTGAACAATGCCGCTCAGAAGCGTTTTCCGTCCAAGAGGCCAGTGAGTGCTGAAGAAGCAGAAGCCTTCTTCCAGAAAATGAAGATGCCTGATTATGAGACAGTGGATCAATTAAGAAAGTACCCTGAACAGGTGTCCCTGCTCTCATTGGTGACAAAATCCTCCGAACATCAGAAGATCTTGATGAAAACTTTGAATGAGGCATACGTGCCAATTGAAACTTCAGTCGAGCAGCTTGAAAGGATGGCAGAAAGGTTTTTTGCCATCAACCAACTCTCTTTTAGTAAGAATGACTTGCCTCCTGAAGGCGCAGCCCACAACAAAGCCTTGCATCTGACCGTCAAGTGTGAGGGTTACTATGTCAAACGAGTCATGGTGGATGGAGGATCGGGGGTTGACATCTGCCCACTCTCCACATTGCAGAGGATGGAGATCGGGACAGAAAAGATTCGCCCGAATAATGTTTGTGTAAGGGCTTTTGATGGTATTAAGAGGGATACCATCGGTGAAATCGACATGATATTGACCATAGGACCGGTAGACTTCGAGGTGACCTTCCAGGTATTGGACATGGATACATCTTACAACTTCCTTCTGGGGAGGCCTTGGATCCATGCTGCAGGAGCTGTGCCCTCCACTCTCCACCAAATGGTAAAATTCGAGTATGAAGGTCAGGAAATCGTGGTCCACGGAGAAGACGAGCAATCTATCTATCGTGATCCATCTATCCCATGTTTGGAGGCAAGGGAAGGAAGTGAGCATATTGTTTACCAAGCCTTTGAGATTGTGGTAGCAGATCAGCACGAGGAAGGAAATCCTTGTCCTCAGCCTTTCTTGTCTAACGCTTCAATCATGGTGGCCAGAGAAATGATTAGACATGGTTTCAGGCCAGGAAAAGGGTTGGGAAAAGCCTTACAAGGAATATCTGAGCCAGTAACTCTACCCGCAACAGAAAAGTTCTTCGGAGTAGGCTTCCACCCTACCCCAGATGATGAGAAATGGGCTGAAGAAAGAAAGAAAGAAGGATGGGTTCTGCCACAGCCATTGCCATATCTCTACGATACTTTTGTCAAGACCAAGTATGGCAAAGAAAAGAATGACGAGTTGTTCACAGTTGAGGAAATCGAAGACATATGTGGAGCTATGAGAGAAATGCTTTATGAAACCAACATGGTTCAGCTAGGAGAAGGGACTAGCACCGCTGAAATGCTCTATGTGGGGCCAGATGCTAAACTCAAAAACTGGAAGGCTACGCCATTCCCGATTAGGCGAAAGTCCCGGTAGACTAGCCCTGCCACCTTTTCTACATCTCGAGTTGTTTCAAGGTGTAGCTCGAGTGTCTTTTTAGTTTCATGTCTTTTAAATTCCTGAATGTAAACCCTGTTATCTTTCCAATTCCAAGAAATGAAATCAATATTTCATCTTCCATCTTTCTTTTCTTTCTAATTTTGGATTGTTTTTCCGTTTTCATCTTTTCTTTTCAGTTATAATAATGCAGCTTTAAATAACATGACATGCTTGCAGACTCCATGTCCGGACTCAAACACGCTGTTTAATTGTGAAATAATGAATCAAGAACCGGGATATGATGAGGAAGAGGCTTTTAGGGAGATAAACCGAGAATTGGAACAATTTGAGAACAAACCTAAGCCAAACCTGAATGACACTGAACCGGTTAATTTGGGAACGGCCGAAGAAATAAGGGAAACCAAAATAAGCATTCACACAGATCAACACACTCGAGATGCAATAATTCAGCTCCTGTTCGAATTTAAAGATGTGTTTGCTTGGTCGTATGACGACATGCCAGGACTAAGTATGGACCTAGTGGTGCACAAATTGCCAATCTACCCCGATTGTCCTCCAGTACAACAAAAGCAAAGGAAGTTCAAAACTGATATCAGTGATAAGATCAAAGAAGAAGTCACAAAACAGTTAAAGGCGGGGGTAATTCGAGTGGTCCGATATACCACGTGGTTGGCCAATGTGGTTCCAGTACCAAAGAAAGACGGGAAAACCCGGGTGTGTGTAGATTACCGAGATTTGAACAGGGCAAGTCCCAAAGATAATTTCCCGTTACCTAACATTCACATCCTTGTTGATAACTGCGCCAAACATGAAATACAGTCTTTCGTGGACTGTTACGCAGGATATCACCAAGTGTTGATGGATGAAGAGGACGCCGAAAAGACAGCTTTCACTACACCATGGGGAACCTACTGTTATCGGGTCATGCCGTTTGGGCTGAAGAATGCTGGGGCAACTTATATGAGAGCCATGACCACCATCTTCCACGATATGATGCATCAAGAAATAGAGGTGTATGTGGATGATGTAATCGTTAAGTCACAAACTCAGAGCGATCACGTTCGAGATTTGAGAAAGTTCTTTGAACGGTTGCGCAAGTATGATCTGAAGTTGAATCCAGCTAAATGTGCTTTCGGAGTCCCATCGGGCAAGCTCTTGGGTTTCATAGTCAGCAGGAGAGGTATTGAGTTGGATCCAACAAAGATAAAGGCCATCCGAGATTTACCTCCTCCAAGAACTAAGAAGGAGGTGATGAGTTTATTGGGCAGGTTAAACTATATCAGTCGGTTCATCGCTCAATTAACTACCACCTGTGAGCCCATATTCAAGTTATT
>NW_017673339.1:14102-135211 GCF_001879085.1 Nicotiana attenuata
GCAGATGTAGATAAGGTGGCGATCTTTCAGCCCATGCAATGCAGTAGGTGGCGATCTTTCAGCCATGCAGATGCAGATGGAGACAACGTTTAGTCTCGGAAGGCAGAATGGTAGCCTTATGCAATGCAGAAAAATGCAGAGGGAGACAGCATTTAGTCTCGGAAGGCAGAATGGTAGCCTTATGCAATGCAAAAAAATGCAAACGGAGACAGCGTTTAGTCTCGGAAGGCAGAATGGTAGCCTTATGCAATGCAGAAAAATGCAGAGAGGGATAGCATTTAGTCTTGGAAGGCAGAATGGTAGCCTTATGCAAGAAATAAAATGGCAAATGGTAATAGAGCTTTCTTAGCTGATAGCAGATTGCGATATTGTGACTGTTAGGGACATTTGTGTGTGGGTAGCAAATGTGAATAAATGCAGCGGTTCTGAGAGTCGTATTCTTGAACAATGTTCACCTCGTGTATAGTATGTTTGGATGGTTTTGCAATCCAAGTGCCTGCATCCAAAGAAAAATCGTGAGTTTTGTAAAAGGGAAGGTTATTTCGTATCCCCGTTGGCTTTGCTTGACCTACTTGGCTTCGATCTCGTGATACTGTATGTGTTGCTTGGGTAGCGTTGCTGAACAAAGCAGTTTCGATAATAAACATGCATGATTTGGTAAAAGTATAACATAAATGTATAATAGTTTTTTAGATGAACCGACGACTGTGACGCGGTTCTAGACATTGCAACCTCTCTTACTACGGAATTTTGAGGGTCCTCCTCAAAATTCTGCCCCAGTTTAATGGGTTGATGCTTCTGAATGTTGCTTGCGATCATTGGCTGAAATTACTTCGGAATTTTGAGGGTCCTCCTCAAAATTCTGCCCCAGCTTCCAATTTCGGGGGGAAATGAAAATTTTATTGAATTGTGACCGAACCCATAGGGTTGCCTACGTATCCTCTCTTAAACGGGAAACAGGTCAGGCGTAGTTCAATTACATCATAAAGGGAAAACATAAAGATCACACATAGTAACGCTTGACTGCATCTGAATTGATCGGCTTTGGCCAGACTTCTCTGTCCATTTCTGCAAGTATGAGGGCTCCTCCTGTCAGAACCCGGTGGACCATGTATGGACCCTGGCAATTGGGAGAGAACTTCCCCTTGGCTTCATTTTGATGCGGAAAAATTTTCTTTAACACCAGCTGCCCCGGTGTGAACTGTCTTGGTTTGACTCTCTTGTTGAAGGCTCTGGACATTTTGTTCTGATAGAGTTGACCATGGCAAACAACATTCATTCTCTTTCCGTCTATAAGGTCTAGTTGCTCATAACGACTTTTTATCCACTCTGCGTCGTCGAGCTCGGCTTCTTGTATGATCCTTAGGGAGAGAATTTCTACCTCAATGGGAATGACAGCCTCTGTACTGTAAACCAGCATATAGGGGGTTGCCCCGGTTGATGTGCAGACTATGGTGCGATATCCCAGTAGAGCAAATGATAACTTCTCGTGCCACTGTCTATGCTTCTCTATCATTTTCCTCAAAATCTTCTTGATATTCTTGTTGGCGGCTTCTACAACTCCATTCATCTAAGGCCTGTAGGCTATGTTCGCGTTTTCTTGACGTTTTCTGCATCTCCCAGGTTAACAATTTTGATCTCGTCCAGGTTGGACTTAGGTTTGTTCTCAAAGTTTTCAACTTCTTTTACAATCTCATCTGGTATATCATCTTCCTCTGAATCAGTGTCCGTTTATTGCGTTGTCTCATTGCACGTCACTGTCATTGGTTCATCAAGATAAGTAATAGTAACGCTGTGTAAGTAAGTAATGAGAGAAAAATAATAACGAGTGTTGATTTATAAGAAAAATCGAAATGCTTTGATAAATTCCATAGCTGTTTTGAACATTGAAGATCTTATTGCAGAAATCAAAATACGAAAAGAGAAGATTATCTAGTAAAAATAAAAACAGTGCATGATGCTTGTTTAGCCTTGCTACCCCGAGGCTCGCCGGGCTCTGGTTGTTCTGATAGACCAGTTATTGAGGCGCGCTCCTCTGCTCACGGCCTGTCTGGAAGGGCCTTCCTCCCCCTCCTCCTCAAGTTGACACAGCAATCCATATCATTGTCTTCTAAAAAATAATTTTTTCACTGCTGCGAGCGCCTCTTCTTCGTCCGTCCCATAGACGACGTCAGCCTGTTGGAAAGTCTGCGCTAAGTGCGGTATCTGTTGCTCCAGTGGGTATTAAGGACCACGCCATGGAGGCGACCAGTTGTTGAACTCTTCCCAAGTGTATTTGTATCCCAGTCCGAAAGTAGTGCCATGCTTCTTGAGCTTTATGGGTTTAGCAATCCCCTGGAGGTTCTTGCCAAGCCCCTTGCCAGGTTCGTACCCACTCTAGTTCAATATACTCTCGATCTTGTTGTCCCACCATATATCTTTGTCAACAGCATTGACTCGCTCGATGTGGTGGTAGGTTTCCCCACCTAACTTCCTTCTTCCCCTTATTGCCGGAATGGTCTAACGACTGTATATAGGATTGCTGCCATCACCGTGAATGATCACTTCCTGGTGATTCCATTCAAATTTCACGGCCTGATGCAATGTCGAAGCCACAGCCCCTGCAGAATGAATCTAGGGGCGTCCTAACAGCAGGTTGGAGGATGCGGGCACATCTATTACTTGGAACTCAACATCGAATCAGGTTGGTCCCATCTGAAGACACGGGCTGATTTCACCGATGGTGGCCCTCTGGGATCCATCAAAAGCTTTTACGTTGATTGCTCCTTCTTTTATCTCGTGCAGCCCTTTGCCCAACTTCTTGAGCATTACCAGAGGACAGATGTTAAGGCTGGAACCCCCGTCGACCAGGATCCTGGTGATGAAATAGTCCTCACATTGTACGGTGATATGCAGGGCTCTGTTATGACCCAACCCTTCAAGTGGTAGCTCGTCCTCATAGAAGGTGATTTTGTGGATCTCTAATACCTGTCCCACCATATTGGCCATTTCCCCGCCGGTGATGTTGCTTGGTACGTAGGCTTCACTTAGCACCTTCAACAGAGCATTTTTGTGTGTCTTGGAATTCTGCAGCAATGAGAGAATAGATATCTGCGCTGGTGTTTTATTTAGCTTGTCAATGACTAAATACTCCTTGGCCTATATCTTTCTCCAAAGGTCGTCTGGACCTGTCTCGATGATGGGTGGCCGGTTGGAGGCCTGCTTGCTGGACTCAGCTAGGGATTCAAGGGTATAGACTCTCCCCATTCTTGTCATTCCCTGTGCTGCAATAGTCTCTTCGAACCTGACCTTGCCTTTTCTCCTAGCCTTAGCTGTGTAATCCCAGGGTATAGCTTTTGTGTCGAATGACGGTATGACAGACATCGCCACTGGGATCGGTGCGGCCACCTTTACTTCGAACGGGACATGTTCTCTAGGTGGCAAAACTACGACTTCAAATGGTGCTGGTGCCTTTGCTGATGGAGCTGCTTCGAACTCAAGAGGGATAGACACATCTACCTTAGTGACCTCAGATGGTTGGATCTGGACCCTGATGGGGTTGAGGGTAACCGATGGCTTCTTTGGATCATCGCCTTCTGTGATCAACCCGATGGATCCCTCGGGATCCCAACCATCCTCTACTTCAATCATGTGAATACCCCTGCCTTTATGGTCTGGCAAAGGGTTGTTGCGGACATTTGGGGCGGGTTCTTTTGCCGTAATAACCTTATTATCGATCAGAGACTGGATCTTGTCTTTCAAGGAGCGACATTCGTTGATGGTATGTCCCTTCATGCCGGAGTGGTATGCACAGGATTTGTTTGGGTTAACCCACTGAGAAAGGTTCTCAGGGGTTGAAGCAGGGATGGGGGTGACATAACCCGTGGCTTTGAGTCTCTCATATAGTTGGTCAACGGGTTCAGCAATGGCTGTATATTGTTTGGGAGCCCTGCGGTCAAAATTTGGTCGTGGTCTAGGGAAGTTTTGACGAGTAGGAGGTGACTGATAGTGGGATGGTTGAGTATTGTAGGTTTGGTAAAGATGCGCGGGTTGGGAATATCTGGGTGAAGTAGGCTGGTATATGGGAGGTGGAGATGGTTGGTAGGCGGGCGGTGAGGGTGCTTGGTAATTCGGAGTGGGCTGATATGTGAGTGGATGTGTCGGGTAGGTTTGGTATTTGATAGGAGATTTGGTTCTTGGTGCAACCATCACATCTCCTACGTCTCTCTTTTTGGACACACCGCCGGACTGCAAGGCCTTATTTGTAGCTTGCAAGGCCTCGAAGTTTGTGACCATACTGCTCTTATTGCCTTCTTCGATTCGTCCCCCAGCTTGATGATGTCAGAAAATTTGTGGCCTTCAATCATCATTAGTCACTTATAGTACTGCGGGTCTTGGGCCCGGACAAAGAATTTGTTCATTTGTTCCTCCTCTAAGGCAGGCCTGACCTAAGCGGCTTCTGACCTCCAGCGAGTAGCATATTCGCGAAACGTTTCCGTAGGTTTCTTCTTCAGGTTCTGAATGTAGAACACATCCGGCGCATTTTCTATGTTAAATCTGAAACTGTCCATGAAATCAGAGGCCATTCCTACCCAACTTGACCATTTCATAGGATCTTGGCTGATGTACAAGGATAGTGCATCTCCTTTTAGACTCCTCATGAATAGCTTCATGCGGATTTTCTCGCCTTTTCCTACCCCAACCAACTTGTCATAATACGTCCTCAAATGGACCCTGGGATCACCTGTACCGTCAAACATCTCGAACTTTGGAGGTTTGTACCCCTCGGGCAGTTCGACATCATGCTGTATGCAGAGATCTTCATAATTCAACCCTTCAATTCCCTTGTTTCCTTCAACGCCCTGGATCCGGCTAGTCAATTTCTTAAGTTCTTCAGCCAGGTTCCTGATAAGCAAATCTTTATGATCAGACTCGGGTGTGCCTGAGATGGGTTGGGTGGAGAGTGGCATGGTCTCCACGTAGATGGGGTGTTATGGTAGGTGTGGAAGTGGTCATTTGTGGAGTTTTGGAGTTCTGGGAGAAGCAATGGAGTGTTGTTTGTGGTGTGGCAAGTGTTGCATTGGGTCTTTGGTGGAATAATATGGGGAGCGGGATGATTTTGTTGCTTTGGGGTGGTGTAGGGTTTTGATGGGAAAGGTGATATATGGGGTGCTGAGCGAGAATGACAAACTTGCCAGATACCGAACCTGGTCGAGCTCTTCCTGGAATTTTAGCAATTTCTGTTCAAGGTGGGATACATTTTCCTTAGGAACCTGAGTACCATGTCCATTAGTGACCTCTACCCATTCAGTTGAATTCCCCCTTCTGACGCTGTTCAAATCTTCCATTTTGCCTTTGTTCTTGTTCTTAATAGGACTTAGAGGAGGAGTGGCTGGAGGGCCCTTGGATCTTGTGGAATAGGATGACGTTGCCAGAGTGCACGAACTAACCTTTGGGGAGGGGAATAACAAAACAAAAAATAAGCAAAAAGGTAACCGAGTTAGTTGGGTGTTACAAAAAAAATGTTGCAATATTTAAACACATAGTGTGAGAATGTAAATCGCGTCCTAATTTGGGGACCTCTTCGTGCCCGAGGTAGGCCTAGCGACAAGTTGATTTGGAGAGCTCAGGATGCTAAATACCTCATTTTATTGATAGAAAATAAGACGAATCCCAAATCGACAATAAATAACAGGAAATAAAAGTCATTAATGGCTTGGCCTTATTACATTTTATATAGCGAAAAGATAAAATCCTATCTACTTGGTCCCTGAAGGACCTTCCCCAGATTCGACATCCTTGGCTCCGTCGAATAGCTTTCCCAGCTCGCGAAGTCCCAGCAATAAGTAGGCCCTGGTTAGATGTCCGCCTTCGTTCCCCTCAGCATTCTGACAATCTTCGACCCTTTTGAGAAACTTTCTTTCCAACTCCACTATGCCTCGCTCCAAATATCCCAGTCGCTTGTTGGCGCTGACAGCTATGTCCTTCTATTCCTCAATTAACTTCTGATTGGCTTCTTGTATCTCACGGTGCTTGCTTTCGCACTCCCGGATCCTCTTGCGCAGTTAGTTGTATTTGATCTGTGCCTCGGCTTTTTCATCTATGATCCTGTGACCTCGAACAAACCCAGGCTGGTCCAGACCATCATGATTATCCTCCAACCAGCCGGAATAGTAGGGAGCACAACCAGCATGGTATCTATCTGGTTCGATGGTATCCTTCCCCATGACGATCTTACAGTGCCACATATGCTGAGCTTGGCACTTGTAAGGGCTATCATCATCCTGGAAGTCAGCCCGGAAGTGACTCATCTTGTCGACCCTGGGTACAACCTGCTTCCTACTAGCTTGACTCATAACCCGGAGAGGGACGTAAGGGTATGTTCCTCTCAAACCGATCAATATCAGGAAAGGCGCGTCTCTGGATCGGGCGATGAATTCCTCGGTTGGAAACCACTCGAACATCCATTGTACTTGCCCCTCGGTCAAATTATCAAACCGTTCGAACCATCCTTTGGCATCCTCCGGCTGAGCAAACATATCGGGGATATAATTCATTTGCTTTGGGTGATGGAAAGCGATGTGATCGTCCCAGTCCCTTCATTGAATCTCTTGTCGGTAGTCACCCTTTGGGAGATGCTCCATGAGCCAAAGTTGAAGTAGCAAATTGCAGCCTTCGAAGTGACTGGCTCCCCGTTGACACTTCTCTAGGGCTCGGTATATTTCCGCAATGATCATGGGCACAATGCTGAATGGTTTCCCGCCAATTCCTTCCATTAAGGTCTTAGTTACCATGGCCAGTCTGGTGTGGATTCTTGCTTTCTTCATTGGAAACACAATCAACCCCAGGAAACAAAACATGAATACAAAGACCCTTCGGTGAATATGCCCTAATGATGTGATGGCAAACTCGTCAGGATAGGTGCGGTAGGATTTGCTGTGATCGTACCTCTCATATAAATAGTCAAAGGGGATATATGATTCTTTTAGGCATGTCAATTCTGTATTCTTCTTCAGACCCATCATTTTGAGAAGCCCCTGCCCTTGCAGTTCTCAGGCATTAGTAAACCCGGAGTTTCCCATACCAAACCGGCCAACCCTCCCATTTCTTCTAGCAAGGGTGTCATCTCAATGTCCCCAAAGCGGAACATAGCCCTTTCAGAATCCCAAAATAATGTGGCAGCTTCTATCATTTTATTGTTGGGTTGAGTTTCCAGGAGGGAAGGTAGATTCCCTAGATATTTTCGGACGAGAGTCTGATCACTGGAGTGAAGATCTTTCCACCAGCTTAGCAGTCTTGGGTGGATGTTGGTGACCATGCCGAATCTAGGGACTTCGTGCCTCATTATCTGCAAAATAGAAGGGTTAGACCCTACCCCCACCAGACTCGACTATTAAACATCAACAATTAGCATTAAGCATTTGATTCTCCAAATAAATGCATAGAACATGATGATGTCCGTTTGGGTTTAGGGAAACCCAGTGGACTTTGGACAAGGCTATCTTAAAGGATCATTATGTGGACAACATAACTGATCCGGCTAGGTTTGACCATGATGCATGTACAATTTAAATGGAATAAGGTTTCTATGGGGTTTCAGACTGGTACCCTTGAGCGGACAACTCAAGAGGGAAAGGCACGGAACCGTCGACTACACCGTTGATCGACTGGTTTTACCGTAAATATGCCTTTTCCGAATTTAGGGGGTAATAATATAGGAAGAGCGCAACCACTCATTATAAGCGTTGCTATGGGATTTGTTTGGCACGAGTGGAATATGTATGTTGAGCATGATTATGCAACAATTAAAAGCATGTTGTCACGTATTTGCACGTTAAGAAAGCAGTAAATACAACAATTTCATAATTTAAAGCAGTAGTAAAGGAAAGAAAACAAAAAAAAAAGACATGTCAGTTTTGCAATGGAAAAGGGGAATTGAATGCTTAAAGAATTAACAAGTAATTTCACATAAAGAGATATAAATTCACAATAACAGTCTAAAATGGTAAAAGCCAAATGTCCCCAGCAGAGTCGCCATGCTGTCGCGCCCCCTTTTTTTCCCTCCTCGCGGCGGGAGAATCGGGTTTATGACATTTTTGGTATGGGATGACTCGTTCCTTTTGGGAACTGGGTTTTGCATTTTTGAAGAGTCGCCACCTAGTGATTTATGGTGCATTAGGACACCTTACAAGATTCAACTACAACTACGCTTTTGATAACCAGAGACAGGGTAAGGGCTTTAAAATTATCCCGAAGGGAAGGTGTTAGGCACCCCTCAGGATCCACTAGTGTGGTTCCCGGCCAGACAGTCATTGTGAATTTGGTGCAATTAACAAGTAAACAAATAAGGCTCAAATAAGAGGGGATTTTAATACACAAATGCTTGAAAATAAACAAAACATGGAAGAGCAATTATAAAAGGGTGACTTTTGAAGAGAAATCAAAATATTTTTTTAAGACAAAGAAAGAAAGGGAAAGAGGGTCCTAGGTTTAATCATAATATGGATCACATCAATGCAATACCCGATAATCACTCCTCAAGAGAGGGGCTACACGTGGTATTAGCGCACCGGTCATCATATCCATATCTACCCTTTCCCACCCCGTTTAAGGTACTAAAGCGCAAATTGGTCTCGTTCGCTATTGCATGCTATTACCCGTCCCATTCCTATCAGTCCCGGAGGTACTTAGGACTACTATTCCTAAAGGGAAGGGGTATTAGGCTGATTGGTTTCAAAGGACAAAAATCTAAGGCGACGTACAAAAACACATACTGCATGTTGGGGAAGAATATAAACAGATAAAGGCTCAAATACACCTCTTTGAACAAAAGCACATAACTAGCATGACTTACACATACTTTTAGGGTCTAATTGAAATACTAAATACGAGGGGAGTTTGATTCAGAGCCAGATTCATCAGATACCTCAGATAAGAAGCCCAAATCAGGCCTGCCTGCTGGTTGGAGCAGTTACTAATTAACAGAGGCGAATTCAGTTTTATTGTTATTACTCTATGGCTTGCCTAAGTGTTTAGACGAAGTCCTATAGGCAAGATATCTACTTAATTCATAATGCGGCGAAACAGTAAAAAACGAATTGTTTGAGATCTTGTAGGCATGCTTGTTAAACCTTATTAAGTAAGGGAATTAGATTGTTTAAAACCGATTCAGAATAGACTGATTTTAAAACAGACCAATTTCAGATTCTGCAGGTGATGGTATCTACTATTGCTGATTTAAACCCTATGAACATGATATCTAACATTGACTGTGAATAAAATGAATCAAATTTATTTAAGAAGCCCTATAGGCATGATTTCTATATGTTACTGATCTCAGCATTACGAACATGACACTTATTTTTAGCCGTTTAGAACCTAAAACATGATATCTAAGTGTCATGCAGAATTTAAATATGTCCTATAGGCAGGTTATCTAGGTGTGACATTGCCCATAAAGAAATTGAGATATATCCTATAGTCATGGTGTCTAAGATGCAGTGTTGAACGCAAAGAATTTAAAACAGTCCTACAGGCATGCTTTCTACCCTTGAGCATACATGATCACCCAACCCTTTTTACTAGCCAACCCCAAATGTTTATTACAACTTATTACAAACTAGAAATAATGAATTACAAAAGAAAGAATGAAAGAAAAAGCTACAACCATAGGAAAGCCTGATTTGACTTCCTATCTGAGATATGCAAGGAACCGTATCATTGCCAATGCCATTGATTTCAAAACCTCCTCAGACCTGGGTGTGTTAGAGTTCCCTAAGGGCCTCAATAGGACCCCGGGCAGTGCTCACACCCAAGTTATACAAACAGAATAGAGATGAGTGCAGTGTGGAAATGCCAGCCCTCATGTATCCAAGTTCAGATGGAGCTCATGGGTCCCAAGGCAAGGCTCACATGAAGGGGGCAGAAATTAAGTCTAAGAAGAGAGTGAAAGTGCGTAAACAGAGTTTTAAGAGCTGAGGAATAAAGGAGAGGGAAAAGGGTGGTGGGAGTAAGCCATTAACATTTCAGGGAATCAATAACTTCACACAAAGGGGGGAGGGGATTGGGAATCCATTGCAAGAAGCCTATACACTTAGACATGGGTTAACTTTGGGCATGCACAGCAATAAGAAGTGCTGACATGGCTGTAAATCAACCAGAACACATAACAAATAAGGGAAATATGGAGGTTATGATCCTAGGAGGATCAAGTTTGGGTCATGCACAGCAATTCACGATGCTGTCATGCCCCAAACCAACCACAAGTATTAAACACATTGGGGTAGGGACTTAGGATTCACAGGTCATAATACATTGATCCAGAACAAGAGAAGTAAAACTACAGCATGCCAAATAGTGGTACTGGGTTAAGTACAATCAGTAGGCAGACAAGAATGCAAGAAACAGTAAATAAGCATGTTGTTGTTGGTGCAGAAAACTTAATCGGAACATACCAATAAAAAATGCAAAATGCAAAAAATAGGCAAGTTCCCCACAGCCTAGCTTTGGCTTTCAGCTGGCTAGGTAAGGCAGCAATATAGCAGCAGTAGAGAAGAGAGAGAGTTTTAGTGTAGTGTGTGTTTGAACTCAAGTGTTATGCCTTGTGTTCGTGTTTGAAAGAGAAGAAGTACAGGGTATTTATAGTTTTTGAAAACGAGTGAGAGAGAGGTAATAAGCCACAAACATGGAAACAATCATGACTCGGAATTAATTATACAAGTGATTCCCTTTAATTAAGGGAGCACTGTTTTAACGGGTATTGACAGGTTTAAAACAAGGAAAGAAATCAATTTGTCAGCAGGCTGACAGTTGCCATAAAAGCAGTAGTAAAATATTTAGCTAGCAATCGAGTCTAGGTACAGAGATACTCTAATTTTGGAAAGGATTCAGTAAGGCATAGGAAAAGAAATCAGTTAACTTTAACGGGCAAGCGAAATCAGAATTTCACAAAGGAAAAGTTTGAAATTAGTCACAAGTTTGAAAATCAGTCAAAGAAGGAGAATCAGCATATAAATAGGGTGCATAAACATTATACATGCGAGGCCAAGCCTGTTGGCAAGAGGAAATAGCGTGCAGTAGTAGCACAAAAAGAAAAATTCAGTAGATAGCAACACTCGAAGCATGATAGTCAGTTGAATCAGTAGTGAAGAAACATAGAATATCAAAAGCATGCGAAAATCTCACAGTAGCAAGTGAGGAAAACCCCCTTTGAAATTAGGGTTTCGAACATAATCGAGTTTTAGAGATGATAGAAACTCAGAATCAGAAGAATCACACGAAGGAGCAAGTGGTTTCTAAATAAAGAACTTCAAATCGAGTCATGCACTTAAACTAATAGTCTCAGACTCAAAGCCATAGGGTTTTCAGCAATAGAAGAATTTTAAAGATGGATAAACAAACAAATCGGATAAAACTCAAGCAAACAAACATTCGACTAATGAACAGTCAAAAGAAATTAGGGCTTTAACATGCAAACTCAGGCAGCAGGATAACACGAGCAAACATAGCAACATATGTCAAAATCAGAGAAAAGTTTTGAAATAACTTAACAAGAAAACCCTAATCGGAAAAGAGAAAGAGTTTTGAAAGCAGAGTTTTAAAGAGAATTTAAGAAAACGCTTAGAAGTTCAGAGCAAACATAGATCTGAAACAGATCTAAAAGAAATCGGAAGGACCTTAGAGGTTAGGGTTTCAGAAGAACTCCAAATGATGAGAAAGGCTTTGAAAACCATCGATCTAAGCATGAGAGTCAAGAGTCTGACTCGAATAGCCATGGCTGGCCGGAGAAAAGGTCAGAGACGACCGGAGAATAGCCATCGAGCAAAGACTGGACAAAACCCTTCATGATATGGTCATAGGACCACAGAATCGGACACGTAGAAGCCATGGGAGGTGGATATAGGTCTCCAACGACCATGGAAGCCATAGATTTGGCAGATATTAGGGTTGTAGTTTGATGGAGGCGGCTAGGGTTTGAGAGGATTTGAGAAAGGATTGAGAGAGAAGGGGTAATTCAGGGGCGGCGGAGTTTGGAAAATGAAAAGGGTTTGGGGGTCTTTGGGTTTAATTAGGAAATGAGGTCTGGTGGCCGTTGATCATTTTGATCAACGACCTAGATTGAACGGGTAGGTGGGGCGGTTTAGAGAATAGGGTTTGGGTCAGTTCAGATTGTAATTGGGTTGGGGTAATTGGGTTTAAATTTGAGGTCCAATTCAGGCTGTAATTGAAATGCAATTGGGGGCTAGATTTTAAATAGCCACTTTTCCCTTATTTATTTTATAAAAAATAGCAAATTAATTTCAGAAAACAAATTAAAAGCATTAAAAAGATTGATAATTTATAATTATCAATTTAAAAATACTGGGCTTAATTTTATGAATATAACCGCATTTAGATCTTAAAAGAGGCTAATATTGCAATGGTATGCAATTTAGCTTAAAAATACTAAATAAATTTGTAAAAATATGCAAAAATTATCTTAGCTATGTTTTAGCATAAATATGAGAATCCAATAAATGAATCATTAAAAAATAATAATTTTAGAAATTATTATTGGATTTTTAGGGATAAAATATGGCAATAAATTGATTTAAAAATCTTTAGAATTTAAGAAAAAATAATAAAACATCTGGACATACTTAAATATGCATGCATATGCTATTTTGAAAGTATTTTGCCTATTAAAAAATATATAGAAAAAAATTGGGTATCAACAGTTGGCACTCTATTCCATGAGAGGGTATTTAGCTTTACACACTAGTACTATCCATGTGGGATAAGGTTATCCATGTCCTCTACCCCCAGGCTAGACTCTCCTATTTTGGCACCTCCTTTACTCCCACCTTTCACCCAAATTGGGTCCCCAGGGTATCAAATTTGTTCCCTATTTTCATAGGCAGTTCTTGCGGCAGCATTGTTCCCATCCTTCCATTTTCACCCTTCCTAACTCTTTTGTCCTTTCTCCAGAGGTTGTTGCCCCTTCTTGTTGTGTTAATTTTATCCATGGCCTGATTGTCCCCTTTGTTGATACTTTCAGTTTCTTTGGTGCTAAATGTGCTTCCCCATTGGTTGTATCAGTCCCTCCTTTTGGTGTTCCTTCTGTTTCCCTGGTTTTTCCTTTTCTTCTTTTATGAATTTCCTACATCCCTTCATCTCATGCACAAAATTCTTATATTTCTCGCACAATGTGGGCTTCCATTCATAATACACTTCTTGTTTAATAATTCTCCCTCATTCATCCTCAAACATTATAGAAGTTGGATAATTTTTATGCAAGTTTACCATGACTAGAACCCTGGTAAATGCAACCATTCCTTTTGCGATGTAGCTCTATCAGTCTTCAATGGTTTTCCCACTAGTCTTGCCAATTTAGTTAGTGCAGATTGTCACCACACTTTTACCTATAGAAGTAATTATTGTTGCAAAGCTATTTTGCAAAAAACATACAAATTAGATGAGTGATTGCTTTGAATTTCATTAAAATGCAACAACCGAAGGCGAAGTATATATACAACACGAAGATGAATATCATTCTATATTTTTTACAGGATAAACTCGATGTAGCTTAATTCACTTTCTAACGATTAAAAGCAATCGATAAGACGGCAGCCAGCACAAACCAACCTAAAAAGAAATATCCCACCAATCTGGTTGGTTCCACATCCTCTGGTTCCTGCAATCGTGTTTATATATATAACAACCACAAATTAAAATGTAAGTAGAAAATATTCATTCACTATTAAGAGAAGGATGTAGTGAAGTGTGTACGTATCTACATGTACGAATTAAGAGTTGATTACAAGAACACTTGATCAGCGAAGAAGAGATCGTGTAACTAATTTAAGGTTTGAAAAATTTTGGTTTTGAGGAATGCTATGAAAGAAGTGCGAGACTTAAACCTCTCAAATATACTTCTGTAAGAATTTGAGGTGCAGTGAGAAGAAGCTTTCGGAGGAAAGTGAAATGATAAAGAATTGAAGAACTAAGTTATGAAAACTCAAGTTATTATTCGAATCAGGCCAACTTTTGCCTTAATAGAATTCACACGTGGTCACTAGTTTTCCCAAAATAAGGAGAAATCTGCTGCTTATTACTTACTCGCAGAAACATTCAACCTATACTATTGACTATTGTCATGTCGTTCACCTATATTTCTGATATCCTTTCTTTCTATTTAGAAGTTTTTTTGGCTTTGAATGGGATAAGTAGAGAATGAAACAATATTCCTACCATTCTTATGTCACAATAGTATTTTAGTAGGCCTGTTCAAATGAATGAAATACTTTTGTATTTGGAAATATACTTTCATTTTATCATTAACGAGAATATTTTTATATTCACACAAATATTATTGAATATTAAAATCATAAATTTTCAAAATTTTCATAATCACATAAATGTAATGACATGGTTAAGATCAAAAATATTAAAAGTCTTCATTTTTCCCACGCCGTGCCAAACGAAATTCATTTTAGAACAAGACAGTCTTTCATATAGGAATACATCTTTTAATTAATAAAATAAATTGTTTTTTCAAAGATGTGTATATTAGCCAATTCTTTAATTAGAGGAGTAGTGTCTTTATTACAAAATGTAAATTAATTCTGGAATTATAAAAAAGAAGGAATTAGTACCTGAGGAGGAGGAGTTCCTGTAGACATTGGAGTTTTATCAACCTCAAAAGGCCACTTGTATTTATCCGGTGCCTCACTCCTTACCAAGCTCCAATCATACAGCCTTCTCTCCTCTGGTGTTGACAAAATTGAATATGATTCCTATGCCCAAAAATAATAACAAAAATGTTTTAAGGGAAAACTTTTGTGCAGGTCATTTCTGAAACCTTTCTCGAAAGGAAATAAATTACAATAAATAAATAAATACTCCTTACGTTTCAATTTAGATGAGGTAGTTGACTCGGCACGGAATTTAAGAAAACAAAAAGACTTTTGAAACTTGTAGTTTTAAAAGCTTAAGGGGTAAAAGCTCTGTGGGGCCATGACATTTGTGTCATTTTATGATTATAAAAGCTTCTCATTAAGGATAAAATGGATCAAATGAAGAGTTTAAAATTAAATTATTTCCAACGGTATAAATGTATCATTCTTTTTTAAATGAAAGAATAAGGAAAGTGTGTCATGTAAGTAAATAAATACTTTTAGGCGCTCAAGCTTCTTGTTAAGCTCCACTTCTTCCAATCCCTCATTCATAACTTCTTCAACCTTCTTCTTGTACGCAACTGGTACCTATATTATAGGCAATATAAGTCAAATACTAAGAAAAAACATCAAAACATTGGACATTACAATTTGTTCTTTTTCTTTATGATTATTTTGTTTTCAAGGGGATTGGGTAGAAAGAGATTGTGTGGACCTCATTGTATGAACATTTTCTTGGAAGTCCAAGTCGGTCATAGTGATCTATATCTGTTATTGCTGCATTCTAAAATGAAATTTATTAGTCAAATGATACATTCATATTGAAAAAAAAAAGAGTTTGACTTCTATATACGCTCTGGAAAATTTAGACAGTGGATCATCTAAGAAATAATTACTCATAGCACCATAAAGCTTGGGATTAAATATTCTTAAAAATAGACACTGAAAGGCACTTGACATCATCTGTACACATAACTTAAATCAACAACGACCCGGTAAAATTCTACTAGTGGGTCTGGGAAGGGTAGTGTGTACGCAGACCTTTACCCTACCCCGAGGGATAGAAAGACTGTTTCTGAAAGACCCTCGGCTCAGGAAGACGAAAAGAGACAATATCAGTACCACAAACAGACACCATATAAATAATAACAGCATCACAAAGATAAAAAAATATATGAAACATAAAAGCGATAGCCAGTAACAAGACCCGGCACTATGAAAACGAAAGAGTAGTGAGACACAAGTTAACCCAAAAAAAAGTCACTTAAAGTAAGGGAATCACAACGACAATATTTAAAGAAAGGGGAAAAAATAGTTAGAACAGTAGTAAAACGAGCACCTATGCCAAGAAGAGCTTTTTCAACATTAAGAGCTGAGATTATAGAAGGTGGTCCAGGTGGAAGTTCAACTGATGAGATTTCATTAGTTGTTGCTGTAGCGGTTTCAGTGGATACATCGCTGCGGTCGGAGTTTTGAACGATAAGCAAATTTCTAATCCGTTTGGTGGAATTACCAAAATAAGGAATAGAGATAATTACTGGTATATTGTTACTAGAATGATTTGTAATTGTTGGAGATGATAGGAAATTTTTGCTGGAAATGTAGGGAGTTGCTCCTGTGGCAGCCATATCTTCTTGTTACTCTGTTGTCCATGTTTCTACTTCCTTCTTGACATTCTGTTATCAATTCAGATAAAGGATTGGTAATTCAGCGCCAGTCATTTTCTTGTCGTGATATGGTATATTACGGATAAATGTTGACTACTAGAGATAACGCTGTAGTATACTGGTGATAATTCCTGCCTGTTATGCTGGTAGGGGTGGGCATTCGGGCAATTTGTATTGGATATGAAAATTTCGGTTTGGATTTTCGGTTTTCAGATTGAAGAAATGACAATCTAAATAAATTCGGATCGGATTTTTTAAGTTTGGATTCAAATAAATCGGTTTGGATATTTTGGATTTTCGATTTGAGCTTATAAGTTGAGATCTTTCTTCTTTCTACGATAATGAACATCCAAATGAAGTATTCATGTTAAATTTCCTAGAAAGTTCTTTATTTTCACAGCAATTATCCAAATAAAGTATTCAACTAATAAAATCATCATCAAAGAAATACAACAGACACTATAAGTCCGATAAGAAGTAGCAATGGTAAAATCATGTTCAAATAGAAAGTATTTTGATAGTGACTTAGTAATTAGTATTGAATATATGAGATTATGTCTGACGGTTAGGATATTGGACTTGTTACTATTGGCATATGAATGGACTAAATATAACATATAAATATTTCAGATTTTCGGATATCCAAAAATGTGAAGTACCAAACCCAATATCCAATCCGAAATCTAAAATTTTAAAAGTTAAATTTGAAATCCAATTCATAATCCAAAAATCCAAACCAGAAATTTAAACAAATTTAAATTTTGGTTTGGATTTCCGTATTTGCCCAAACTATGCTCACCACTGTGTTATGTCGAGGAAGAGGCAAATCCGAAAATAAAGAAGATAAAGAACACCAAATTTTAACGTGAAAAACCCTTTAAATCGAAGGTAAAAACCACGGGAAACAAAGATCCAAAAAGATCAACTATAATAATAAGAGGGCTACAAAAGTTCTCCAAATTGGCTACACAACAAGTGCCAAACACGGAGCAAAAATAGCAACAACTAATCAATTGAAGAAAGGGGAGAATCCACAAAAATGAAGCTGCTGTTTGAGGCTCGAAATCAGATGCTACGGGCCTCCAAATCCGATCTCCACCGTCTAAGACCAAGATGTCACGAACACTCAGTCAAAATTTCGGCCCGATCCAACGGTTAACGAATTGTAAAATGTGATTTGAAGTTGGCTGGTCGGAATAAAAATCTGCAGCAAAACAAATACTTTTCTTCTTTCTTCTCTCTTGATGAAAGCTCTCTCAAAAACCACTCTTATGTGCTCAATTCTTTCAAAGACTTGTATCAATGAGCATGGAATGATTCTCCAAGGTTGTCCTATTTATAGATCATGAGTGGTGCTTTCTTTTAAAGCCAAAACCAACTCTAAATAGGAATAAACACCGAATCCAATTCCGAATAGGAATGGAGACCAAAAAGATAATAGGATTAGGCCATTGTGCCTTTGGCTGGACAACATGGGCATGTGCCCAACAAACTCCCCCTCCAGCCAAGGGGCCAAATGTGTCTTCAAGTAGAGGAACTATTGACAGGCTTCATGCCTGCCAATTTTCTGCAAAACGCATGCTTATCTGCAAGCTTAACTACGAAGTCCTCAGGCTGCTCCATATAAATCTTCTTATTTAAATCACCATGAAGAAAAGCAGTCTTGACATCCATCTGCTCAACCTCTAAATCCAGACTTACGCCTAAGCATATAACCACGCGAATAGAAGACATCTTTACAACTGGGGAGAAAATTTCATCAAAGTCAACTCCCTTCTTCTGGCCAAAACCTTTAACAACTAACCTCGCCTTGTATCTAGGCGCAGAGGTATGGTTATCTTGCTTTATTCTGAATATCCATTTATTAGATAAAGCTCTCTTACCTTTCGGCAATTTCACTAACTCATATGTGCCATTCTCATGGAGTGACTTCATCTCATCTTCCATGGCTTCAATCCACTGATCTTTGTGAGTATCTTGCATAGCTTCATCATAATTTTCAGGTTCTCCCATATTAGTCAAAAGTACATACTCATCAGGAGGATAGACATGGATTTTTGCTTCTCCCTTGTAGATCTTCTACGAGAGGTTCAAGATCATTCAAAGTAGTTACCTGAGCAGGAATTGGTTGCTGATCAACCACAACTTCATCAACCGAAGCATCCATAACATCTACACCATGATGATCATTTTGATCTTGGTCACTATCTCCAACATTGTCTTGGGTTCCTTCATGTGCAATAGGTTCCTTAGCAATTGAAACTGGATCAATATCAACTAAGCTCTCATTACTCTAAGAATCTATCTTCTCAGCTTTGTCAATATCTTCAATAGTCTGATCTTCAAAGAATATTGCATCACGACTTCTTATAAGTTTATTGTCAACTAGATCATAAAAACGATACCCAAACTCATCTTGACCATAACCGATAAAGATACAATGCTTAGTTTTGACGTCCAACATTCTTGACGATATAAACTCATCAAGATATGAATACCGCCAAAGTGGGGGGGTCCTCTCAAGGGGGGAGGTGCGCTTGGCAACATTCTTGACGATATTGACGATGTCAGCAAGAACATCGATCTTGATGCTCCCGGCACCGTCAAGGCAGCGGAGAGGTTCCAACGGCAGGTGATAGCTGTTTTACGTATATTTATTTAGTCTCAAGCATTATTCTTCGTTTTTCTAACTCTTCTGCTTTGCCGTAGTGTAAGGAGATGTATGACCATGCCCTCTCCAGGCTCCAAGAGGAGCTTTCATGCCGTGAAAAGGAGCTCAAGAGGCTTACCTCGGGACTGCTATAGTCAGAGGCTTACTCCGCCCGAAAGGAGAAGGAGTCAAGCGAGCTTCGGGCTGCTTTGGAAGGAGTGCTCCAAGAAAAAGCTGATCTTGCTGAGCAGGTATTTTGTCATGCGTAAATCCACCCTTCGTTCCCATAATTTGATACTGACCGGCTTACCTTTCCCTTCACAGATCGGGCAAAAGAATGTGGAGATCCTCGGGCTGAGGGAGTAAAACGATGTAGCGACCTCGGAATTGGCATCAACCCATGGTCTTCTCCAAAATGCTCAAAAGGAGATTGTTGCGCTGATTGTAGCCAAGTCCGAGATCGAAGGGAAAGTTGCTACTTATCTGAAGGACGCAGCCACTGCGAATCAAATAGCCCGTAATATATCAATAAAGGCCGAGTTAAAACTGTTTCGGGCTGTCGCTCATGCTAGTGCGAAGGCGAATAGGGAAGCCTTAGAGGGGGTCAGAGCCAAAGGTGTCGATCTTTCAGCTGAGATTAAGGAGGCCCGATAGTTGGAGAGAAAATCGGCGCTCTTAGTCGCTTTAGATGAGGATCCTGGAGATGGTTCAGAGGATAGTGGCAATGAAGAGTAGGCCTTGTCTCGCTTTTGCTTTTCCTTTTTTTTTTTTTTTGCATGCACTCCCGGGGAAACAAGTTTTGTAAAGACGCCCCTTGTAAATATATTTTTTGGAAATGCAAGAGAGTATTTCTGCTCCAAGTCTTTCCATTCTTTATATTTTGTCGTTCTTGCGGAGTTAGTCTTCGAATTTTAACATTAACTCTTTTGGAGCCCATACTTGGAGCAATCGGGGCTCCCAAAATCGGGTCCTATCTTGAAATTAGGTCGATAGCTCCTCTGGGGCAGATGCTTGTGATAGCAAGAAACCCTCGAGGTCTCAATACCTCTCGAATTTCGCGGGATGGAAGCATCCGTGCGATCTGATAAAGGGACCCCGGGGTGGCCCTGCCAGTATATTTCCCAAGAAAAAAGTGACGTTAACATGGCCAGAATTAATTGGCCCTCTGGGTAGGCGAGCAGTCGCTGCTTTGCCCCTATATATTTATTCGCTTGTTTCTCAAGTGGAGATTCTGCTACTTTGAGTAACTATTTCTTCCATAGAACTTGGTTCTTTGTGCTAGTTCTCCCGTCATTTCAACTCAAAATCTTTGCCCAAATCTATACCCTCCTTTTCCTATTTTATCGTAGCCATGACTGCTATGTCGACATCTTCCCATCAAGGAGAGGGGAGTTCTACCTCTGTTCCGCGTCCGGTCGGTGGTACACCGCCGGTGCCCGGTCAGCGGGCCTCGATGTGCTTTGCGGGCCTCGATGTGCTTTGTCTCAAGGAGAGACTTTACGTTAGAGAGTTTCTGCCCTTTCCTGAGAAATGGAATTTCACACGTAAGTGGCATACCTGTATTTTTATCACTTTGTCTGTAGTGGAGGCGGGCTCCATAACGACATTTTTCTGTCTCATTCTTTGTAGCGACTCCTTGGTTGCCGAACGAGGTCCCTGATTTGGCCGAATGGTCCTGTAAGCTGGCATCTTGTTCGACCTATGATAAGCGCAGGTGGCGAGACCTGTCCAAGGGGAGATGGGAGGCAAAGCATCACGGTAGGCGCTCGGTGGCTTATTTCCCCAGAATGGTACTTTTCTTTTCAGTGCACTAACTTAGCCGTCACAGGTGTTGGAGATTTTTCCAAGATGAGGCCCCCTGGGGAGGAGGAGAGACTGCTGACCTTGGGATCGAGGGTTGATAATAAACGAAAAGAGTCTCCGGGGTGCGAGGAGGCTCGCAGCGGGACAAGTCCTTCTCAGAGGTTCAAAAGAGGTGAGTCGGTTGATCTTCCGGCTTCGGAGGCCCCTGTTTTTAAAATAACACTTCTTGCCCCCGTCGAGGGTACTTCGAGGGGTGAGGGTCATACAACACCTTCCTCATGTACTACCGAAGGTACTTCGGGGAACGCTAGGCCTTCGGACGTCAGCTCGGCCTTTGATGAGGCTCGGCGGCTAGGCTCCATGGTAAGCTGTGGTAGCCAGTACGGGCTTATCTCGGTTTCGCACCCTCCCTTTCTTATTGAGTTTTCTTTTGCAGGCCCTTCACAAGCTTAAGTCCGAGCTGCTTCGCTATGAGGCCAGGCTGCGGAAAGCTTTGGATAGGGAGAAATCCCTTAGGCTCCTCTGTACGAGAAAGCAAGGTGAGCTGGTATACCTGCGGTGTGAGGCAGATCGAAGTCAGAACTGCGAGAGCCATCTCGAAAGACAAGTAACCTGCGTTTCTTGTTGCTGCATGCTCTCTTTCCATTTTTGGAGATTAACGTGTCGATATTTCAGTTAGAGAGCAAAACGGAGGAGCTAGAACTGCTCTAAGGCGAAGTTGGCCGGGTCAAGCGTGAGTTCAATGAGTGAAAGGCTCAGGTGGATGCCCGAGTTGCGGCCAAGGAGGATACCTTGGCTAAGGCTTCTGCCTTAGAGGTGCAAATTCGAAATGCTCGAGCGAACGATTCTGTCCGAGCGAATATGATCACAAGACTCGAGTCCGAGCTTTTGAAGGCGAAGGCTGAGGTTGTTAATGCCCGGGTTGAGGCTATAATGAGCCGCTCTAAGGCTGACCAGAAAGTGGCGGCCTATTTGAAGAGCGATGCCGATGCCAGAGCTGAGCTGAGGAGAACTCTTGACCATGCGAGCAGTGGTAAAGAGTACGTGAAGTGCAAATCTCGGAGGGAAACCCTCGAAGAAATTCATTCCAGGGGTTTCGATCTTTAGGAAGAGATCAAGCAAGCCAAGGCGGAAGAAGGCGATGCCAAGTTCCTTCTGTCTGATGCCGAGGATGGCGAGGATGAGGTTGCCGGGCCATAGTCCCCAAGGGGGACGTTTATTTCCTTCTCTGTTTTTGTGTATAGTACTTTCAAAGTATGTTATAAATGGAGCTTGTATTTTATTACATGTATGTATAAGGGGGAAACCTCGTGACTTTGTATCTTCTGGGTTTCTGTTTGTCATGAATTTAGCCAGATGAACTGGTCTTTGAGTTGGTAGGAATCCTAAGATTCGCGATATGGCCCTGAGGCTCATTAGGCTGGCCCGTAGTCTCTTACGCGCTCGGTCGATGCGACCTTTTACGTGGACTGGCGACAATGGCTCTTGCGCTTTTGCTCTTAGTCATCTTTAGTTAACTGTTTTGGGTTCAGTCTCCGAATCGGGTTTCGACTCGAGCTCATTCAACCCTCAAGTTTTTTGATTTGTGTGGGCTTGCGACAATGGCTCTTACGCCGTAGGTCGAAGCGACCTTTTGTGTGGGCTGGCAACAATGGCTCTTACGCCTTGGGTCAAAGCGACCTTTTGTGTGGGCTGGCAACAATGGCTCTTATGCCTTGGGTCGAAGCGACCTTTTATGTGGGCTTGCGACAACGGCTCTTACGCCTTGGGTCGAAATGACCTTTTATAGGCTTTGGTCCCTTGTTAAGGACTTTTTTGAAATAATTTTTGCCTGACTCTTCGACGGTTTGATAAAAACCTCGATTACGAGTCGTTATGTGGCGATGATTGAGCACCTTGGCAGGTTCAGCTCGGAGGCTGAGTATCTCGAAGCCTGTGATTTGGAGCTGACATGGTCGAAGCTCTTTTGCCTATGTCGAGGGTAGCCTGTTTAACCGGTTCTTTTCGAAGTAGATTCGAAGTAATTGAAGGCATGTGATTTTATAGCGTCGGTCGAGCGTCCCCGAGTTGCATTAGTTTGACTGGTACAGCCTTATGACCGTAGTCATTTGTGCTTGGCCGGAGTCATTTTTTATCCCGAGTGAAGTAGTTTCGGCGTCTATATCAAGGGTATGCCTTTTAGGGGTCTTACAAGTTTGATATATAGCCTTAACTTTGAGATCGGGTTTATGCCTTTAATAAGGTCTTACAAAAGTTTCATGCCTTTGAGGACTTACAATTTTTAGATACTTGGTACAAGTATGGTTCATGCCTTTCTTGAGGTCTTACAAGTACTGTTGCTGCCTTATGTAGGTCTTACAAGATCGAGTCTGCCCGCTTGGGGTCTTATGGCCTCGGGTTTTTTAATGAATGGTAATTGGCGACAGTCCCCGAGTCATCGAGGGTATCCTTGCTCGGGAGCCGTTACTCGTAAACTTGGTATTGCCTCATTGAGGGCTTACGATTTTAGAGATTCTGACCCTGAGGTCGTGCGTTTTTTGAGGTTTTGACGCCAGTCCCCGAGTGTTCAGGACACTTTTGGCTATGGAGATGTTTTATGATTTTACCTCGTTGAGGGCTTATGAGTTTGGAGTTCCAATCCGGGGATCGCTCAGGTGTTGAATTGTTGATGCCAGTCCCCGAGCGCTCGGGACGTTTTCATCAGAGGAGTCATTTTTGTGAAAATGCCGAGTTTCTTTTGGAGCGTGAGATGCTTTGATAAAAGATATTCTTCGATTACTTGGTACAAGTATACATGTTTTCGCCGTCGGGGGCCCGACTATACGGACACGGTTCGTTCGACCGTTTGGCCCGATACATCATTTTCCTATTGGGACCCCATTTGGCGTTTCTTGGCTTTTCCGAGTGTATGGCCTTCCGGGGGGATGCCCCCCAGTGTTCGAGGTTGATTGCAAAAGAAGCCTTGAATACTTGTTGAGTCTTCCTTAGGTAGCATGCGGATGTTGCCTCGTTAAAAACCTTGCCGGTAAAACCTTTTTTTTGGACAAAAACCCGATCGAAGAAAAAGAGTGCAATGGATGCTTTAAAACTTTAAGGTCTTCGAGCTGGGTTGGCGTTTCGACTGCCTCAGTCGGGCGCCTGCGTAAAGGTTAGAATGGACTATATACTAAAATACAAAGGGAGATGGCCATACCTCAGTATGGGATGCGCTGGTGATGTTTCGAGGTCTGATATGTTCTAGTCACTTGTGATGAGGACGCGGTACGGTCCTTTGCATTGTTCAATCGGGCTTAACCTAAGATGTAGTTTGATTACACTTTGGCTCCATTGCGGGTGAAGGTATTGGTGCCGGCGCCACATCGTGCACCGCGAACATTTCTCTTGCCGCATGTTGTTCCCCGTAGACGATTTTAATCCCATCCTTTGTCGGGAATTTCATCATTTGGTGGAGAGTGGATGGTACTGCTCTCATGTAGTGTATCCACGGCCGCCCGAACAAGGCGTTGTACCTCATGTCTCCTTCGATGACATGGAATTTGACATTTTAGGTTGTGCCGGCCACGTTGACTGGGAGGGTGAGTTCTTCTTTCGTTGTTTCACTTGCCATGTTGAATCCGTTGAGGACTCGAGTGGAGAGCACGATTTGGTCAAGCAGTCCGAGCTGCTCTATTACCCTCGACCTGATAATGTTGGCCGAGCTACCTAGATCCACGAGTACACATTTTATTTGAAATGTATTTACAAGGAAAGAGATTACCAGTGCGTCATTATGAGGCTGAGACAAGGTCTCAGTGTCCTCGTCGCTGAACGTGAGGGCATCCTCGGGTATGTAACCCCGGGTTCACTTTTCTCTAGTGATGGATATTTTTGTCCTTCTCATCACGGGTTCCTGTGGAGCATCGATGCCTCCCAAGATCCTGTGGATGACATGTTGCGGCTCATTCGTTTCGTTCTTCTTGGCCGCCTCTCTTTCCCAGAACTTATTTTTGGCCCGGTCGCTTAAGAATTCTCGGAAGTGACCTTTATTGAGTAGTCTGGCTACTTCATCACGGAGCTGGTGGCAATCCTCGGTCCTGTGGCCGTGCGTGTTGTGGAATTCACACACTAAGTTATGATTCCTTTGTGAAGGATCTGATTGTACGGGCCTGGGCCACCTAGCGTCTCTGATTTTACTGATGGTAAACACGATGTCTGATACGTCAACGTTGAAGTTGTATTCTGATAGGCGAGGTGCCTCCGTTGGCCCCGCGTTCCTATCAAATCCGGTTCTGTTGATGAGTCCCCGAGGATTCTGTCCTCGGTCTATCCTTCAATCGTTGCAAGGTAGGTTGCCCCTTGGGGAGTTCCTTCTGTCTTCGGTGTATGGATGATATCTTTCTTTGTGTGGCTTTGGCTCCTTCGCCAGAAGCCTACTTGGGTATATTGAGCCCAAGGGGGCTCCTAGCTGGTCGTCTTCGACCCTGATCTTCGACTGGTATCGGTTGTGGATGTCCGACCAGGCCACGGCGGGATATTCGACCAGATTCTGTTTCAGCTGCTTCGAAGCCACCGAGCTTCGCTCATTCAGACCTTGAGTGAACGCCTGCACTGCCTAGTCGTCGGAGACCGGCGGTAGTTCCATTCGTTCCATTTGAAAGCGAGATACAAATTCTCGTAGCATCTCGTTCTCCCTTTGTTTGATTTTGAAGACGTCGGATTTCTTCGTGGCCACCTTGATGGCCCCAGCATGCACCTTTATGAAGGAATCTGCCAGCATGGCAAATGAGTCTATAGAGTTTGGGGCCAGGTTGTGATACCACATCATTGCTCCTTTAGAAAGTGTTTCCCCGAACTTCTTCAGCAGGATGGACTCGATCTCATCGTCCCTTAGGTCGTTGCCCTTTACTGCACAGGTGTAAGCGGTAACGTGCTCAGGGGATCCGAGGTACCGTTATATTTCGGAAGATCTGGCATTCTGAACTTCTTTGGAATGGGCTTCGGGGCCGCTTCTTGTGGGAACGGCTTCTGTACGAACTTCTTTGAGTCCACACCTTTCATGATCGGGGGCGCTCTTGGAATTTGGTTGACCCTAGAGTTGTAAGTCTCGACCTTCTTATCGTTGGCTTCAATCATTTTCTTGTCCGATTCGATTCTTCTAGTGAGGTCCTCGAGCATTTTTATGATGGCTGGATCGGCTATCGATCCATTATTGCTCAATCTCTTCGGTACCTGCTCGGCTGGGGAGCTGTCCCCGGTGCTACCGTGCTAGGAGTTTTCTGTGACTTTGCTACTAAGCAATAGCCAGCTGTTATGCCTGCAACGTTTAAAAAATAACATGAAGTCTAACCTCCCGTTCTTCCCTAGTTGGGGTTTTCTGAGCTTCTTGTTGATCTTCTTGGTGCACACTCATGTTGGTGCGTGAGCTTATATCGACCTATTGGGCGTCGCGTGAAACTGCGTCCGCTAGAATTGGTCCGGGTGCGTTGTCAAGGTTTCGTGGTGGCACACCAAAACCAGGAGCAGCCACACCATTTTCTCCGTGGTTCTCGAGATTGTTGTTCTCACCCCCATTTACTGAGTTAGGCATTTCGACCTGAAACTGAAGATCTTGGACAAGAAAAGGTGTGAAAGATAACTTGCGTTGTGTAATGAAACCAGCAAGAAAATAATCACTATTATTTTTAGCCCCACGGTGGGCGCCAAACTGTTTACCGTGAAAATGGTAATAACAATTAAATTTGATTATGGGACTCTAAAAATACGTGATCTATTTTTATGCCGGTTGTTAAGCAGTTGATGCTATGTATGAGATTTAGAAACAAGATAAGAGTTAGGAATAAGGTGATAACCAAACCGATAGGTTCTCAATCGGGGCCTCGAGCTTGTCGATTCGGGGGCCTCGAGGTCGATTCTGGTGCTCCGCTGGGAGCTATCGAAGGCAGTTGAAGAGCAACTAAAAGTTATAATAAAATCAACGAAGGCTCTTTATGGCCAATGATGAACAATAATGAAGATAATAAATGGAAGCAATAATATCAAGAGAATGTTCTTGTGTATTTAGTATGGAGCAACAGAACTCTACAAAATGGCAAGTATCCCCTTTATATATGAGGGGAATCCCAACATAGTACAAAATACATTAATTATAAAGATATGGAGATGGGACAGCCAGATGACGCCCTGATTCGGGTTTAGAGTAGTCCAATAGACTTTGTCAGTCCTAGCCGTGTGCCTTGTGAACTCCCCACTTTTACCATAGCTGCGATTGACATTGTCCCAAGGTCGAGCGTCGACGAACCTCGAGGGAGGAAACTCGACCGTAGCCTTATAGCCTCAGCCTTTGAGATGATCTTGTGAGGTGCCTCGGTGACGGGGAATTCGACCCTCCGATTTTACTGTATACAAAAGGATACACCCAGAGCTTACGAGAATGATCATCAATGAAGGTCACAAAGTAAAGTGCACCACCTTTTGACTTTACTTTAAAAGGACCACACAAATCAGAGTGTATTAGCTCCAACAAATCGGGTTTTCTTGAGGGAGGATGGCTATGAAAGGAAATCCTTTTCTGTTTTCAAGCTAAACAATGGATACACCTTTTCAGTTTTGCTTGTTTCACTCCTGAAAGCAAACTTTTGTTAGCCAAACACGTAATTCCCCTCTCGCTCATATGACTCAATCTTCTATGCCACAATTTTGATAAAGTATCTCTTTCCACCAGATTTATGGATTCATTAAGAATAGAGCCCTGTGTCACATATAAATGGCCAGACTTGACTCCTCGAGCCACTACTAACGAGCCCTTGGTGAGCTTCCATTGGCCATAAAAGAGGGCATTATGGTAACCTTCATCGTCTAATATTCCTGCAAAGATCAAATTTAAAGGAAAGTCTGGAGCATGCTTGACATCTTGAAGAACTAACGTTGAACCATTATTAGTTTTCAAACAAACTGTGCCAATACCAAACACCTTAATAAGCAAAAAGAAAGTCATCTCGAACAATAGCAGCAACATTGTTCTCGTTATTTTCAACTTTCTTTCCATCTCTAATGTCTTGCAACAACTTGTGGCAAAACCTTTTGATATGTCCTTTCTTGCCACAGTGGTTGCATGCAATATTATGGTATTTGGACCTTGACTTACTTCTACTTTTACCTCTATTCCACGAGCCTCTTGTTCTATCTCTTCCCCGATCTTCTGTAACCAAGATATCTGCTTGCGAGGACGAACCTTGAGATTTTCTTCTTATTTCCTCGTTCAACATACCACTCTTGGCATATTCCATGGTCACCTTACCTCCAGGAGCTGAATTTGTCAAAGAAACACGAAAAGTTTCCCAGGTATTAAGAAGCCAAAGTCCTTGTATCTCATCATCAAAATTAACTCCTATTCCAGACAGCTGATCAAGAACGCCGTGAAAATCATTTATGTGATCAAGGATAGAGTTACATTCCTTATATTTAAAGGTCATCAATTGCTTTAGCAAGAACAACTTGTTGTTCCCAGTTTTTGAAGCATAAAGAGTCTCTAGCTTTTTCCACAATGATCTCGCATGTGTCTCGTTCACAATATGGTTGCGAACATTATCTTCAACCCATTTTCGTATATATCCACATACTTGTTGGTGCTCAAAATCCCAATCTTCATCAGATATACTCTCGGGTTTATGAGCTGCAAAAACGGGTAGATGCATCTTCTTCACGAACAACAAATCTTTCATCTTGCTTCTCCAAAACATTATAATTTCTCCCATTTAAACATACCATCTTGCTCATATTTGCCTCCACTCCGTAACAGCCCGGATAAATAACCATGTCGAGGAAGAGGCAAGCCCGAAAATAAAGAAGATAAAGAACACCAAATTTTAACGTGAAAAACCCTTCAAATCGAAGGTAAAAACCACGGGATCACAAAGATCCAAAAAGCTCTACTATAACAATAAGAGGGTCATAAAAGTTCTCCAAATTGGCTACACAACAAGTGCCAAACACGGAGCAACAATTGCAACAAGAGCAACAACTAATCAATTGAAGAAATAGGAGAATCCACAAAAATAAAGTTACTGTTCGAGACTCGAAACTGATGCTACGGGCCTCGAAATATGATCTCCACCGTTCATATTCAAGACCAAGATGTTACGAATACTCAGTCAAAATTTCATCTCGATCCAACGGTTAACGAATCAGAAAATGTAATTTGATGTTGGCTGGTCGGAATAAAAATCTGCAGCAAAACAAATACTTTTCTTCTCTCTTCTCTCTTGATGAAGGCTCTCTCAAAAATCACTCTTATGTGCTCAAGTCTTTCAAAGACATGTATCAATGAGCATGGAATGATTCTCCGAGGTTGTCCTATTTATTGATCATGAGTGGTGCTTTCTTTTAAAGCTAAAACCAACTCTAAATAGGAATAAACACCGAATCCAATTCCGAAGAGGAATGGAAACCAAAAGAGAATAGGATTAGGCCATTGGGCCTTTGGCTGGACAACATGGGTATGTGCCCAATACACTACGTGCCGGTGACTGGGTTCCGTGCCAGGCAAATGGCTCTTCGAAATTCTTTTTTCTATTTTGTCCGTTGAATCGTAATTTGTCTCCTTTTGTGTGGGTAGATCACATCGCTACAATATTTCAAGTGAAAGCAATAGAATACCTAAGCGGCATGCCTCACAGAGTTGTCAACCTTTTATACTCATCTTTCTTGCTTCAACCTTTACCTTGGTTCTATTGACATCAAAAATCAAAAAGAGTGTAGAATATGATTTTTCTCAAACAAGGCATTTCATCAAGTGCAATTACATTACATAACAATGAATAGAGTCTCAGGCATTCAAGTATCAGGACAGTAGAAAATAGAGTCCACCCACAAGGGTACTCTTATGGTTCACTAGAGCAAAGCACAGTAATTTTAGTACTTGCTGCAATTCCAGTATTTGCTATATAAGTATACTTACTGTGTATAATCAAAAATAGACACTCTAAGGTATTTTTCTACGCCTAGTCTTCTCCTAAAGTCAGACTAGGGTTTAGACTGTGGAATAGGGGTTGTTCCAATACACCGTGACAACCATCACCGACCAGTGATTCCAGCCGCAGTTCTTTTTAGATTTTTGCTCCCGCTTCACGAAGAACAAGTAAGTTTCATTTTATAATTTACGCGCTATCTAATGTGTTTTGATTAACGTGTTCCTTCATTAGTATTAGAGCTATAGACTGATTTTTTGGTCCAGAAGCATATATAGAATAGTTCTACATTTATATGTAAATCTAGAACATCATATACATGTATCTCTTTTACTATGCAATTGAGGCAATTAATGTGTTTAACATATTTTTTTATCAGTAAAAATAAGTTTTCAGATCTGATAAATAAATATTATTAAAAAAATGTTAGTTGATTGTTTTGTGTGAATCAAATACGAATTGTTTATCTGTGTCTAAACGGAATGGTAAATCACATTTAGACTATTATTGAAACATTTTTTGATATAAATCAATATTCAACTCTATTTGCAATAATTTTTATTAACTGAATAACTCTCTTTTCTTGAAATTGATCGAAAACACATTTAAAAGAGGAGAAGAGAATCAGTTTTTTTATATTCTCGATCAGTAACTCAAGTTCCCATAGTGTTCTGAGATTCACCACCGCTATAGGTGTTGCCGCCTCAACACGCCTGATCGAAAGCAATCAAATAGATCTAATGGTAAGAAGCCATGGCTTCTCTGTTCTCCCTTTTCTGAAAATCGAAAACTATGAAGCTTGGTGCTTCATGACCATGGCAGTAGAGAGGAAGAGAAGGTGTTCCTCTTTCAACGGTGGTGGCGGCGGCGGCTAAACTTAAGAGAGAAGTAAAGGGAAGAGACTAGGATTTCATATTTTCTAAAATTAGTTATTAAAAATTATTTATTTATAAATAATAATAATAATAATAATGATAGGAGTTTTGTGCTCTCATGGCTACAACAACGTTAGAGTAAGTATAAAAAGGGAGAAGAAGTTGTTTATCTCTTCCAAAGCCCATGGAGGCGGCAGCAAAGTAAAATGGTAACTAGGGTTTCTATTAAAATCATGATATATAATTATGTTGTTTTAAACATGATTAAGACGCTTAGCTATAATGAATAGGTTAGTTTTCATTATATTTTAATTTTTGGACGATGATTGAGAACATAGTGAACTTTCAACTCCATGAAATATATATGCGTTTATTAACTTAATCAATTGATGCTTAGTGTCATAATGTATGTATGTTTTTTATCGTGCCTTGCATTATTTATTTTTATTTTCGCATGATCCTCATAATATTTTTAATTTGTTAAAGAATACCTACTGCTTCGAAAAATATTGTTGCTGAGCTCAAGAAAGGGTTGAAACTCAATGGTGATAACTATGCAACCTGGAGCTTGAAAGTCCAGTATGTTCTAGAGGAGCGATTGGCTCTGTAGGCCATTAACAATGTCATGAATGAGCTTGAGGAAGGCAATACTGCTCAGCATAGGCGTGAGCGTAAAGCCTATGATAGTTGGAAGAAAACGAACTCCATTGCTCGCATTATGTTGTTGAGCACCTTGGATGATGACATCCTAAGAGAGTTTAAGGATCACCAAAGAGCTATGGATCTTTGGAATGCTTTGAGGAAAAAGTTTGGTACATGTTCCACTACAAGGCTGCAATCTATAACGATCAAATTTTGATTCATATAAGAAATGCATAGAACATTGAATGAAAACACATCTGAGGCAAATGACAAATATAATCGGGGAGTTGAAAGATGTTGGTCATGTGTTGACTGATGAACAACAAATTCAAGCTGTCATACGCTCTTTACCTAGTTCTTGGGATCATATGAAAATGCATTTGACCTATAATGAGCAAATCACAACTCTGGAAGACATCCGGAGGCATCTTGAGTTAGAGGAGGAACGACTTGAGGATGCAAAGCCAATAGCTAAGTTGCACATGGCAACAACCTCCAAAACCAAGAGTGATTCAAAAAAAAGGAACTGGCAAAAGAAGAGAGGGCCAACTCAAGCTCAACAAGCTCACCTTGCTAAAAGGGCAAAGACTAAAAAAGGCAAGAACAGACGTCCCAAACGTGTCAAAGTTGCTAAAGTGAAATGTTATAATTGTGACAGAAAAGGTCACTATGCCAAAGATTGCTCAGAGTCTCCTAGATAGGTATTTCACGATGCTCGAATTAGTGAACTTTGTGTTTCTAGTTCTATATTTCTAACTGAATCTAATCCTTTGTGGATAGTAGACTCACGAGCAACGGATCACATAGCCTGGAAACGCACAACCTTTGTTGAATTTTGGCGAGTTCCACATGGAGCAAAGTGGATATATGTGGGCAACAACAATAAAGTTGTTGTTGAAGGGATCAGTACATGCAAGTTAGTCCTGCGTGGTGGCCGAGACCTAATACTACATGATGTTCTCTTTGCACCAATAATTCGCCGGAATGTTATTTCAATTTTTGTTTTTCTTAAGCTAGGATTTGACTTGTTTTGTCATGGTAATTCTGCCAAGTTGACTTTTGGTTCAACTTTATTTGGTTTTGGTCATGTGACCGAAGGTTTAATTATTATGGATTTGAATTATGTATGATTTAATAATAATGTTAGTTTTTCTATGTTTGTTTCTTCACATAAATATGATAGTGAAGTAAACATGTGTCATGCTAGACTTGGTCATATTAGCCAATAAAGAATGCAAAGGTTAGCAAAATAAGGTTTACTTTCCAACATTGAACATGTGGAATTGTCCACTTGTGAAAATTGTATAGCTGAAAAATCTGCAAGAAAACCTTTTGGTCAGGCAACTAGAGCCTAATATCATTTGCAATTAGTCCATTCGGACATCTGTGGGCCTATGAATGTTAGGGCTAGGCATGGAGTAAGTTATTTTATCATATTTATTGATGAATTTACCCGTTTCAGTTATATCTATTTAATTTCCCACAAATCAGAAGCAATAAGTTGCTTCAAGCGCTATATGAGCTTAGTGGAAAATCAAATAGACAAGAAGATAAAAGCTCTTCGAACTGACCGTGATCGTGAATACTTATCAACTCAGTTTAATAATTTATGTGTTAAAAAGGGAATAGTTCATCAGTTGACTATTCTAAATACTCCACAACAAAATGGTATTGCGGAGAGAAGAAATAGAACGCTCCTAGAAATAGTTAGGTTAATGATGGCGGCTAACCTCCCAATTAGTTACTGGTGTGATGTGTTGCTTATTGCCACATATGTTTTTTACCGAGTGCCTACAAAATCAGTTACTACTACTCCATATGAGTTATGGACTGGAACACAACCCGACCTGAGTATATTAAGACATTGGGGTTGTGTTGCCTATACGCATGATTCCTCTCACAAATATGGTAAATTGGGCCCGAGGAGAAAGAAAAGTATCTTTATAAGATACTTTGAAACCTCAAAGGGTTATGTGTTTATAGGTCAGCAAGACAGTGGGAGTGTAACTGAGTTTGAATCACGAGATGTCACATTCTTAGAGGACGAGTTCCCTAAGAAGGGAGAGGTAGGTCAAGACCTAACCTTATTTGAGATAATGGATCAAGAAGTACGAGGATCACTTCATTCGATGGGAGAATTTTAGCATATGATGAATTAGTTTCTCATCAAAGACCTCATTCATCATCATATGCGAATGAAATTAATCCTTCTACATTAGTGGAAGTGACAAAATGGATCTTGTTCCAAATGGGAGCGATATGGTCACAGATATTGTTCCAAGTGGGAGAAGGATGAATGTTCTTGATCCGAGTGAGAGCAACATTTATCCAAATGGGAACAATGATGAATCACAAATAAGACGTGGTTCTCGTAAAAAGATTCCCCACCGATGATTTGATATTGAAAGCAGCCAACTATTTATGATGCTCCTACAAGAAGAAAACGAGCCTAAAAATGTAAAAGAGGCTCTTTCATGCCATTCTAAGGATAAATTGACAAAAGAAATGGAAGATGAATTGGAGTCTATGAGAATCAAAAAAGTTTGGGAACTAGTTGACCTCCCTGAAGGACGCAAAGCAATTGGGAGCAATTGGGTTATCAAACTTAAGCTGAAGGCTGGTGGCACAGTTGAGAGATATAAGGCTCGACTGGTGGCAAACGGGTATACACAATAGAAAGGAATAGACTATGAAGAGACTTTCTCGCATGTTGTACGATTTACCTCTATTCGTCTGGTTTTAGCTATTGTTGCAAGCTTGAATCTTGAATTACATCAGATGGATGTAAAGACTGCCTTTCTCAATGGAGAACTAGATGAAGCAATCTGTATGGAACAACCTGAGTGTTTCATTAAAAACGGCCACGAACAAAAGTTTTGTAGACTTTTGAAGTCTATTTATGGCCTCAAACAATCTTCAAGGCAATGGTATATACGCTTTCAGAATGTTCTTGTATCCAATGATTTTACCATGATGGATGAAGACCATTGCGTTTGTACCAAGAGATTAAGAAACAAGCTTGTGATTTTAACATTGTGTGTAGATGACATACTTGCTAGAAATGATAAGGAGTCCCAATTTGAGATGAAAGATGTGAGTGAAGCTGCATATATTCTTGGAGTTAAGATTTCACGAGATCGTCCAAAGAAACTATTGTATCTCTCACAAGAGAATTACATTAGAAAAGTTCTTGAACGATGCAATATGCAAAATAGTAGCCCAGTTGAAACTCCTATCAATAAAGGCCATACCTGGGAAGCCAGATGTGTCCTAAGACTCCCGAAGAGACATAAAGAATGAGATGAGTTCCTTATAGGAGCGCAGTCGGAAGTCTAATGTATGGTATGGTTGTTGATACCCATTTTTTTCCTGTATATTTTTTATATGCAAAATACTTTCAAAATAACATATGTCTGCATATATAAGTGTGTCCAAATATTTTAGTATTTTTCCTAATTTTTAAAAGTTTTTTAAATCAATTTATTGCCCTATTTTAGCTATACAAAAACCAATAATTATTCCTCAAATTATCATTTTTGGTGATTAATTTATTTTACTCTCATATTTATCCCAAAATATAGCTAAGGTAATTTTTGCACATTTTTACAAATTTATTTAGTATTTTTAAAGCTAATTGCATATAATTGCAATATTAGCCTATTTTAAGAATTAATTGCGTTTATAATTACAAATTTGATTCCAATATTTATAACTTAATATTTATATATTATTAATAAATTTAGTACCTTTAATTTGTTTTTAGAAATCATTTTACTATTTTATAAAATAAAAAGGGAAAAAGTGGCTATTTAAAATCTAGCCCTATTTATTTCAATTTTATCCCAAATCGACCACCCCAATTAACCCAATTTCAATCTCAATTGGACCGGCCCAATTCCTAAACTACCCGCCCATGACT
The DNA here is from genome assembly GCF_001879085.1 of Nicotiana attenuata. Taxonomy (NCBI): domain Eukaryota; kingdom Viridiplantae; phylum Streptophyta; class Magnoliopsida; order Solanales; family Solanaceae; genus Nicotiana; species Nicotiana attenuata. Next base: position 49,237 of record NW_017673339.1, read on the forward strand.
CGATTTAATCCAACCCGCCCGGCTCCCTAATAAATCCAGGCCGTTGATCAAAATGATCAATGGCCACGATCCCTCCATTCCTTTTTAATTTACCAAACCCCCTCAACCCTAAATCATTTCACCTAAGACGCCGCCTTTGAATCCCTTCACCCCCTCAAACTCTCTCGAACCTTCTCTGAACCCTAATCGTCTCCTATCATCTTCCACCGTGAAACCCACCGGAATCCATGGCTTCTCAGGCTGTGGCAGTCCTATACTCACCTTCTATTGCTCCTATGTGCTTGATACCTGAAGATTCGAGGCCTGACTTCAAAGGTTTTCACCCAGACCTCTATCGATTCAAGGTTCTCTGGTCATCTCCGGCCTTGCTCCGACGTACTATAGTTGTTTGAGTCTGATTCCGACCTCTCTGACTCAGATCGATGACCTCTCAAAGCCTTTCTTATTTCTAGGGTTCTTCTGAAACCCTAACCCTTTGAGGTTTTCTCCGATTTCTTTAGATCTGTGGGGTATCTGTGCTCTCTTTGAGTTTTCAAACGATTTCCATAACTTTTCTTTCGAAAATTACTTTTAAAAATCTTTCTTTCCTATCTAGGGTTTTCTGAAAAAATGTTTAAGTGTTTCTCTTCCCCCTTTCTTTTGTGTATTTGCCTCTATTGTGCTCCTGTGTTTTTATCTACCACGTTCTTGTATGTGTTCTGTTCTTGTATGCTCTTCTACTGAGTTTTTATACTCCGTTCTTGTATGTTCTTTTTTACTGTGTTTTATATGCTCCATTCTTGTATGTTTTTCTACCATGTTTTCCATACTATGTTCTCGTATTTTCTTCTACTATGTTCTACTATGCTTTGCCTACTATATTCTTTCTACTGTGTTCTTAAGGTTTTGCTATTTTTCTTCTACTGAACCTTGTTTGAATTTCTCCTGAAAGATCCTCTTAAGCATGCTTCTTCTACTGTTCTTATCGGTATTTGCCATTATGTTCTTTGAATCCTTCTACTGTGATTGCACGTTACTTTTCTATCATGTTTTCTCATGAGTTATGTTGCTGAAGAAGCCTGTTCTTTTTCTGAAACTTCTAAACATGATTTCGATTCAATTGCCTGCCCTCTCATCACTGCTTTATGGTTTGCTTGAACTAGGGTTTTATTTCGAAACCCCTAATTCTTTCAGATTGACTTCGAGTCTTTGAATTGAGTTTGGACTTCTTTGTTTACATATGACTCTGACCTTTTGCTAAAACTCTTCTATACTGGATTTTCTACTAATTTTACAATGATACTACAGTCTTCTTCCACACTGCACTTTGGCTTAATATGGTGATACATTTGGGTGTAAGCACTGCCCGGAGTTCTTATGAAGCTCTTAGGGAACTCTGACACACCCAAGTGGTAGAAAGGCTTTGAAGCATGATCTTTGGAGATGGTTTACTTCATACTTCAGACAGGAAGTCTGAATCAGGCTCTCCTTGGTTGTAATTTTATATTTCTGATGTATTTTCATTTCTTTATTTTCTTTGGACTGTAATAACTTTGTAATAAACTTTTGGGGATGGTTAGTGAAAAGGGAGGGGTAATCATGCATAAGGGTAGATAACTTGCCTATAGGAATCTCTAATTTCAGCATTTTTCATATAGCTGCCTATAAGATTTCTGCATTCTTCATGTAGTTACCATGCCTATAAGATTTTTGCATTTTTCATATAGCTACCATGCCTATAAGCATTTCTGCATTCTCATTTAGTTACCATGTCTATAAGGACTTCTGCATTCTCATTTAGTTACCATGTCTATAAGAACTTCAACATTCTCATTTAGATGCCATGACTATAGGGATCCTGCACTCTCATGTAGATATTATGTCTATAGCTTCTGCACACGCACGTAGAAAATATGCCTATAGGTCCTTTCTGATTCTTGCATACTCGTTTTTCACTAGGCAAACTTGTCTATAGGTCCTAATAACCCAAAAATGTAATCAGATATCACGCAATGCTTAGATATCATGTTGTAGAATTTATGTACTCTTCCATGTCTATAACAATGTTATTAAGTTGGCAAACACATAGAAAGCATGCCTATAGGGGTTCTAATCAAATCTGAATCGCCTCACTCGTTGGTAAGTTTAAAACTAGCAGTAATAACGTATTACCAATGGCAGAACTTGTGCTCTTCTAAAACTCATTTTTTTTAACTGGCAACGTTCTTTTTTCTTAAATCAATCTGTAATCAGTTTTCTTCTTTGTTTCTGAAATCAGTAGATATCATGCCTATAGGTTCCGTCTAACACTTAGGCAAACCATAGGATAAGTTTATAAACCAAATCAGATTTTATTAACTACAACCAGCAGGCAGGCCTGAGTCGGGCTTCCTATCTGAACTATGTAATAAATCAGTCTGCCTCAAATCTTTAAGTTTTAGTTAGACCTTAAACAGTACATGCAAGTCATGCTAACTACTTGTTTTTCTTTGCCTAAAGGAGGTCTGTTTGAGCCTTATGTTTGTTTACATGTTTCCCCATACTTGTTATATGTGTTTTTGCTTGTCGCCTTAGTAGTTTTACCTTTGAAACCACAAATAAGCCAACCTCTCCTCCCTCTTTTAGGATTAGTAGTTCCAAGCACCTCCGGGGTTGATAGGATCGGGGCGGGTAATAGCATGCAATAAGAAAACGAGACTATTCCGCGCTTTAATACCTTAACGGGGTGGGAAAGGGTAGATATCGATATGATAACCACGCGATAACACCACGTGTATAAGTGATTACCGGGTGTTGTGTGGGGTAATCCATATTATTAATAAACCTAGGACCCCCTTTCCTTTGTTCTTTGTTTCTCTTAAATCTTTTAAAACGTTTCTTCTAAATCAACTCTCTTTAATGCTTTCCGACTTTGTGTGTTTCTAGCCTTTATGTGATAAATCCCTTCTTATTTGAAGTCTTACTTGCCTGTGTGTTTTTTGTACTTTAAGTCACAACAATAGCTTGGCCGGGAACCACACTAGTGGATTCTAAGGGGTGCCTAACACCTTCCCCTTGAAATAATTTCAAGCCCTTACCCAATCTCTGGTTATCCAAACAAAACCCTTCTTAGTGTCCTAATGCACTTAAATCAATAGGTGGCGACTCTTCAATTCTCTTAAACCCAATTCCCAAAAGGGAACGAGTTGTCCTTCCAAATGTCATAAACCCGATTTCGCGAGAAAAAGGGGGCGCGACAGCATGGCGACTCTGCTGGGGATATCTTTTAGGCTTTTACCATTTCAAGCTATTACTGTGACTTTACATTTCTTATATGACTTTGCTTGTTTTAAGCATTTAATTCCCTCTTCTACCATGAAACTGACTTGTCTTTTTGTTTCTTTTCGCTATTTCTTTTACTGTTTTCCTTTACTGCAATCCCGTATTACTGTTTTAAATTATTGTAATTATTATTATGAATGTGCAAATACGTGGCAACTTATTTTAATTATTGCATAAGTATGTTTTCAACATCATATTCCACTCGTGCCAAACAAAATACCATAGCAACGCTTATAATGAGTGGTCGCGCCCTTCCAATATTATTACCTCCTAAATCTGGCAAAGACATATTTGCGGTAAAACCAGTCGATCAACGATGTAGTCGACGGTTCCACGCCTTTCCCTCTTGAGTTGTCCGCTCAAGGGTACCAGTCTAATACCCCATAGAAACCTTACTCTATTTAATTGTGCATGCATCATGGTCAAACCTAGCCGAGTCAGTTATGTTGTCCGCATAATGACTCTTTAAGATAGCCTTGTCCAAAGACCACTGGGTTTCCCCAAAACCCAAACGGACACTACCATGTTTTGTGCATTTATTTGGAGAACTAAATGCTTTATGCCAATTATTGATATTTAGTAGTCGAGTCTGGTGGGGGTAAGGGCCTAACCCTTTGTCTTGCAGAAACATGAGGCACGAAGTCCCCAGATTCGGCATGGTCACCAATATCCACCCCAAATTGCTAAGCTGGTGGAAGGATCTTCACTCCAGTGATCAGACTCTCATCCGAAAATATTTGGGGAACCTACCCTCTTTCTTGGACATTCTACTAGGACTGGGAGAGCTATTCGATGAAGCCAACAATGCCGAGTCTGGGGAAGGTCCCTCTGGGACCAAATAGATTGGAATTTTTTTTACGCTTTGTAGGATGTAATAAGGTCGATGACCATTAGTGACTTTTTATTTTCTTATTATTTAGTGTCGTTTTGGTATTCGTTTACCTTTTATCAATAAAATGAGGCATTTAGCATGCTAAGTTCTCCAAATTAATTTGTCGCTAGGCCTACCTCGGGCACAACGATGTCCCCAAAATTAGGACGCACTTTATATTTTAGCACTACGTGTTTAAATATTGCAACCTTTTTTTTTATATAATCCTTACTGACTTGTTACCTTTTTTTTTTTACTTTTGTTTATTCCCCTCCCCAAAGGTTAGTTCGTGAACTCTGGCAACATCATCATATTTTACGAGATCCAGGGGCCCTCCACCTACTCCTCCTCCCAGTCCTTTCAGACACAAAAACAAAGGAAAAATGGAAGATTTGAACAACTCAGCTGAACGGGTAGAGGTCACTCATGGAATTTGGTCCCCAAGGAAAATGCATCCCAGTTAGAACAAAAGCTGTTGAAGTTTCAGGAAGAACTTGATCAAGTCCGGAATCTGGCAAATCTGTCATTTTCCCTCGCCACTCCAGAGATTACTTTCCCAAATACTCAGAATCCCGTACCTCCGCCAAACATCCCAAAGCAACAAAACCATCCCGCTCCTCACCACCACTGCAATACCTGCCATACCTCCAATAACACCCCACTGATCATCCCAGAACGCCAAAACTCCACAGATGACCACTGCCACACCCAACACAATACCCCCATCTACGTGGAGACTGTGCCACACTCCACCCAGCCCATCTCAAGCACATCCGAGTCCAATGATAAGGACTTGCTCATCAGAAATTTGGCCGAAGAGCTTAAAAGGTTGACTAGCAGAATTCAAGGCGTTGAAGGAAGTAAGGGAATTGAGGGGCTAAATTATGAAGATCTTTGCATACAGCCCGATGTCGAACTGCCCGAGGGGTACAAACCTCCCATGTTCGAAATGTTTGATGGTACAAGGGATCCCAAGGTCCACTTGAAAACATACTGTGACAAGCTGGTCGGAGTGGGAAAAGACGAGAAAATCCGCATGAAGCTTTTCATGAGGAGCTTGAAGGGAGATGCCTTATCTTGGTACATTAGCCAGGATCCGAAGAAGTGGTCAAGCTGGGTAAGCATGGCGTCTGATTTTATGGACAGATTCAGGTTCAATACGGAGAACGTGCCAGATGTGTTCTACATCCAAAACTTGAAGAAGAATCCCACAGAGACCTTCCGTGGATATGCTACTCGATGGAGATCAGAAGCTGCTAAGGTTAGGCCTGCTTTGGAAGAAGAGCAGATGAACAAATTCTTCGTTCGGACCCAAGACCCACAGTATTATGAGAGGATGATGTTGATCGAGAATCAAAAAATTTCGGACATCATCAAGCAAGGAGAGAGGATCGAGGAAGGCATCAAGAGTGGTATGGTTACGATCTTTGAAGCCTTGCAAGCTACCAATAAGGCTTTACACTCTGGTGGTACGTCCAAGAAAAGGGACGTAGGTGCTGTAATGGTTGCACAGAGAACCAAATCCCCCATCAAGTATCAAACATACCCAATACCTCCAATCACCTATCAGCCTACCCCAAATTACCAAGCGCCCTCACCCACTTACCAAACTCCACCACCCACTTATCGGTCATCGCCACCATATCAGCCCACTTCACCCAAATACTCCCAACCAGTACATGTTTACCAAGCATACAACACCCAACCATCCCACTATCAATCACCTCCCCCACGTCAAAACTTCCCTAGACCTCGACCAAATTTCGACCGCAGACCTCCCAAACAGTATACCGTCATTGCTGAACCTATTGACCGGCTGTACGAAAGACTCAAAGTTTCTGGTTATGTCACCCCTATCCCTGCCATAACCCCAGAAAACCCTTCTCAGTGGGTCAATCCAAATAAATCATGTACATACCATTCCGGCATGAAAGGACATACCATTGATGAATGTCGTTCTCTGAAGGATAAGATCTAAACTTTGATTGACAACAAGATCACTGTAGCAAAAGAGCCTGCTCCGAATGTTCGCAATAACCCTCTACCAGAACACAAGGGTGGAGGCGTTCACATGATTGAAATAGAGGATGACTGGGACCCCAAGGGATCAATCGGTTTAATCACAAAAGGCGATGATCCAAAGAATCCAGTAGTCACCCTCAATCCGATTGTGGTCCAGATTCAGCCTTCTGGGGACGCCGATGTAAACATGTCCATACCACTCGAGTTTGAAGCACCAACGCCGATTGAGGTTGAGTTTATGTCACCGTCAAACACACCTACACCCTTTGAAGTTGCAGTCTTACTGCCTAAGGGGCTTGCTCTGATCGGAGTAAAGATAGCCACGCCAATTCCAGTGGCAATGTCGGCAGTAACACCATTCCACACAAAGGCTATACCCTGGGACTACACAGCCGAAGCCAGAAGAAAGGGGAAGGTCAAGTTCGGGGAAGCCGTTGCGGCACAGGGTATGACAAGAACCGGCAGGGTTTACACCCCGGAGCATTTAGCTGAGTCAAGCAAGCAGGCCTCTAGTCAACCAATCATTACTGAAACTGGGCCCGACGATCTCTGGAGAAAGATACAAGCCAAAGAATACTCAGTTATTGATCAGCTGAACAAAACACCGGTCCAGATTTCTATCCTTGCTTTGCTACAAAGTTCTGATGCACACAAGAATGCCTTGTTAAGAGTGCTGAGTGAGGCATATGTACCAAGTAACATCACCGGTGGAGATATGGCGAACATGGTAGGGCAGGTATTGGAAAGTCACAAGATCACTTTTCACGAAGATGAGCTGCCGCCAGAGGGGTTGAGTCACAACAAGGCATTGCACATCCCCGTGCAGTGCGAAGATTATTTTATCACCAGAATCCTGATTGACGGAGGATCCAGCCTCAACATTTGCCCGCTGGTAACACTCAGGACATTAGGAAAGGGGCTGCATAAGATCAAGGACGGGGCCATCAACGTCAAAGCTTTCGACGGATAGGTCTACTATTGGGGAAATTAGCTTGTGTTTGTAAATGGGGCCTACTTGGTTTGATGTTGATTTTCAAGTGATAGACGTACCGGCATCTTACAATCCGTTGTTGGGACGACCATGGATTCATGTCGCTGGGGCCGTAGCGTCAACACTACATCAGGCAGTAAAGTTTGAGTAGAATCACCAAGAGGTGATCATTCACGGCGATGGTAGCAATCCCATATACAGTCACCAGACCATTCCAGCAATTGGAGAAAGAAGAAGGATAGGCGGAGAAACTTACCACCACATCGAGCGAGTCAACACCGTTGATAAAGACAAATGGTGGGATAACAAAATCGAAAGCATATTGAACTGGAGCGGGTATGAACCTAGCAAGGGACTTGGCAAAAACCTCCAAGGAATCGCTAAGCCCATCAAGCTCAAGAAACATGGCACCACTTTTGGACTAGGGTATGAGTATACCTAGAAAGAATTCAACAACTGGTCGCCACCATGGCGTGTGCTACAAGATGATGTCGTTTGGGTTAAAGAATGCAGGGGCCACCTATATGGGGGCCATGACTACCATTTTTCATAACATGATACACAAGGAGATCGAAGTATATATGGATGATGTCATCATCAAGTCCAAGAAAGCAACTGATCACATGGAAAATCTGAGGAAGTTTTTCAACACACTAAGAAGATACAACCTGAAACTAAATCCCGCAAAGTGTGCATTGCTAATCATAATAAGGTTGGTCTCACCTTCGTCTGGGGACTCAAACGAGGCATTTTGTGCTCCCGAACTGCTATAGGAGTCTAATTATCATTCCCTTCCCGCATCACTAGATCACTAGAAAGATAAAGCGATCGAGGAGCGAAGTTATGAGCTGACATGAGTGGAATCGAAGCAACTAGTCCTGTCCAAAGAGTCCCAACCCAGGGAAAGTCCTTTGTCAGGGGCGAAAGCCGGCTCAACAAAGGACTTTTTTCAAGGGATCGTCGACAAGAACTACTGCCGTCTGTTCCAAAAACAAAAGCCCCTTAGTTCCTACGAACAGAATTGTTCCATTTTTACCAACAGAACAGAACACCCTTGTTCGGAAATAATCGATTGAACAAGAGTGGTCCATAGGATAGTCATATTATAGTCTTTTCCAATGCAATAAAGTTACGTAGTGTCTATTTATCTTTGATATAAGGGGTATTTCCATGGGTTTGCCTTGGTATCGTGTTCATACCGTTGTATTGAATGATCCCGGTCGGTTGCTTTCTGTTCATATAATGCATACAGCTCTAGTTGCTGGTTGGGCCGGTTCGATGGCTCTGTAAGAATTAGCGGTTTTTGATCCTTCTGATCCTGTTCTTGATCCAATGTGGAGACAGGGTATGTTCGTTATACCCTTCATGACTCGTTTAGTAATAACCAATTCATGGGGCCAAACCAGATAGTCCATTTCCTCTCTTTTCTCGCTCCTCAAGAAAGACGGCTAGAAACTTCCTATTAGGGATGGCTTCCTTTCAGGTTGTGTTGTTACAGACCAGAATGTTCTAACAGGGCAGGGGAGACGGATAACTAATCTAATACAGTACAGCTATGATCGGGCAATAACGTAGATAAGATCAGACTGAATGTGTGAAGGATATGGTTCTGGTTCTCTTCTGTCCCGTTCCTTCAATCAAAGAAGAATCCATGCCCAGGGCGGGGTTCTAGCTGGAAAATTACTTGGGTTTATTGTGAGTCACCGGGGAATAGAACTGGATCCATCAAAGATCAAAGCCATTCAAGAATTGCCATCGCCAAAGAACAAGAAGTATGTAATGAGTTTCTTGGGGAGACTTAACTACATCAGCCGATTCATAGCCCAATCTACGATTATTTGTGAGCCGATCTTCAAAATGTTGAAGAGGGATGCCGCCACCAAATGGACCGATGAATGCCAGAAAGCTTTGACAGAATCAAGGAATACGTATCAACACCACCAGTCTTGGTCCCGCCTAAGCCAGGTAGACCTTTGCTACTCTACATTGCAGTGTTAGATGGTGCCTTCGGTTGCGTCCTAGGGCAACATGATGAAACAGGAAAGAAAGAACATGCCATTTACTACCTCAGCAAAAAGTTCACTCCGTACGAGGCCCGGTATTCTCTGTTAGAACGCACTTGTTGTGCTCTAAATTGGGTGGCCCAGAAGCTGAGGCACTACTTCTGTGCCTATACTACATATCTCATTTCAAGGATGGATCCCTTGAAGTACATCTTTCAGAAGCCCGTGCCCACTGGTAAGCTCGCCAAGTGGCAAATCCTGTCGAGTGAGTTCGACATCATCTACGTAACGCAAAAAGCAATCAAAGGACATGCACTAGCAGATCACCTTGCTGAAAACCCTGTAGATGGAGAATACGAACCCCTGAAAATGTATTTTCCAGATGAAGAGGTATCATTCATATGAGAAGATATTGCAGAGTCCTGTGACGGTTGGAGAATGTTTTTCGACGGAGCAGCGAATTTCAAAGGAATTGGCATAGGGGCAGTCCTAGTATCAGAAATTGGTCAGCATCATCCGGTGTCTGCCAAACTCAGGTTCCCGTGCACCAACAATATGGCCGAGTACGAAGCCTGCATCTTAGGGCTCAAGATGGCCATTGACATGAACATCCAAGAGTTGCTAATAATTGGGGACTCAGACCTACTTATACATCAGGTACAAGGAGAATGGGCGACCAAAAATTCCAAGATATTCCCTTATCTGCATCATGTGCAGGAGTTGAGGAAGAGGTTCACAAAGACAGAGTTCCAGCATGTTCCCAGAGTCTAAAATGAGTTTGCCGATGCATTGGCTACCCTATCGTCCATGATAAAGCACCCAGATACAAACTTCATTGATCCTATTCCAGTAAATATCCATGATCATCCCGCTTACTGTGCTCATGTCGAAGAGGAAGCAGATGGAAAACCATGGTTTCATGACATCAAGGAATATTTGGCAAAAGGAGAGTATCCAGGGCTTGCAAATGCTACTCAAAAGCGCACCCTTCGAATATTGTCCTACAATTTCTTTCACAACGGAGGGATCCTATATAGGAGGACTCCGGATTTAGGATTACTAAGGTGTGTCGACGCAAAGGAAGCATCTAAACTGCTGGAGGAAATTCATGCCGGGACCTGTGGTCCACATATGAACAGTTTTGTCTTAGCAAAGAAGATCCTCCGAGCTAGTTACTTCTGGATGACTATGGAGACGGACTGCATCTAGTACGTCCGAAAATGCCACCGCTGCCAGATACATGCTGACAGGATAAAGGTACCTCCAAATGAGCTTAATGCAACAAGCTCACCATGGCCGTTCGCCGCTTGGGGAATGGATGTTATTGGACCAATCAAACCTGCCGCTTCCAACGGGCACAGATTCATCCTAGTGGCAATTGATTATTTTACCAAATGGGTAGAAGCAGCATCCTACAAAGCAGTGACTAAGAAAGTCATGGCAGATTTTGTCCGCGACCGCATTGTTTGCCGATTCGGGATTCCGGAGTCAATTATTACTGATAATAGCTACAACCTCAACAGTGACTTATGAAAGCTATGTGTGAAACCTTCAAGGTCAAACACAAGAATTCTACAGCCTACAGACCTCAGATGAACGGAGCCGTAGAAGCCGCCTACAAAAACATCAAAAAGATACTAAGGAAAATGATAGAGAAGCATAAGCAATGGCACGAAAAGCTATCATTCACTCTATTGGGGTATCGCACCACAGTCCGCACATCAACTGGGGCAACTCCCTATATGCTGGTTTATGGCACAGAGGCAGTCATTCCCGCTGAAGTAGAAATTCCCTCCCTAAGGATCATACAGGAAGCTGAACTCGACGATGCAGAATGGGTGAAAAGTCGCTACGAGCAGCTAGCTCTTATAGATGGTAAAAGAATGAATGCAGTTTGCCACGGTCAGCTTTATCAGAACAGAATGTCCAGAGCCTTCAACAAGAGAGTCAAACCAAGACGGTTCACACCGGGGCAGTTGGTGTTAAAGAAAATTTTCCCGCATCAAGATGAAGCCAAAGGGAAATTCTCTCCCAATTGGTAGGGTCCATACATGGTTCATCGGGTTCTGACAAGAGGGGCCCTTATACTTGCAGAAATGGACGGAGAAGTTTGGCCAAAGCCAATCAATTCAGATGCAGTCAAGCGCTACTATGTGTAATCTTATGTTTTTCTATATGATGTAATTTGAACTACGTCTGACCTGATTCCCGTTTAAGAGGGGATACGTAGGCAGCCTTATGGGTTCGGTCACAATTCAATAAAATTTTCATTCCTCCCGCAATTGGAAACTAGGGCAGAATTTTGAGGAGGACCCTCAAAATTCCGAAGTAACTTCAGCCGATCATCGCAAGCAACCGTAAGAAACAGCAACCCAGTAAACTGGGGCAGAATTTTGAGGAGGACCCTCAAAATTCCGAAGCGAGAGAGGTTGCAATGTCCTGAACCACGTCACAGTCGTCGATTCATCTAAAACTATTTCTTAAATATATACTTATGTCATATCTTTAACAAACTCATGCATGTTTATTATTGAAATCGCTTTGTTCGGCAACGCTACCCCTATGATACATACCGTGTCTTCAGATCAAAGCCGAATAGGGCAAGCAAAGCCCGCGGGGACACGAACTAACCTTTTCCCTTTACAAAACTCACGATTTTTCTTTGGATGCAGGCACCCAAGTCGCAAAATCATATATTATACACTCACACTGTTCAAGAATACAACTCTCAGAACTGTCACACCTATTCACAGTCGCTATCCGCATACAATATCCCCAACAGCCACAATATCACAATCAGCTATCAGCTATCAGCTATCAGCTAAGAAATTTTATTACTATTCGCCTTTTATCTCTTGCATAAGGCTACCATTCTGCCTTCAGAGACTAAGCACTGTCTCCATCTACATTTCCTACATTGCATAAGGCTACCATTCTACCTTCCGAGACTAAGCTCTGTCTCCACCTGCATTCCTGGATTGCATAAGGCTACCATTCTGCCTTCCGAGACTAAGCATTGTCTCCGTCTGCATTTCCTGCATTGCTTAAGGCTACCATTCTGCCTTCTGAGGTTAAGCTCTACCTCCATCTGCATTTCCTACATTGCATAAGGCTACTATTCTGCCTTCCGAGACTAAGCAATGTCTCTATCTGCATTTCCTGCATTGCATAAGGCTACCATTCTACCTTCCGAGGTTAAGCTCTACCTCCACCTGCATTTCCTGCATAGCATAAGGCTACCATTCTGCCTTCCGAGGTTAAGCTCTACCTCCATCTGCATTCTTGCATTGCATAAGGCTACCATTCTGCCTTCCGAGGTTAAGCTCTACCTCCATCTGTATGGCTGAAATATCGCCACCTTTATCTCCATCTGCATGGCTGAAATATCGCCACCTTTATCTACATTTCGCATGGCTGAAATATCGCCACCTTTATTTACACTTGCATGGCTGAAAGATCGCTGCTTTTATTTACATCTTGCATCGGCTGAAATATCACCACTTTTTCTTACATCTTGCATCGGCTGAAAGATCGCCACTTTATTTACGCTTTCATGGGCTGAAACATCGCCACCTACTGCATCTCATGGGATGAAAAATCGCCAAATTATCTGAAGGCGTCATTGTTCGGAGGCATCATTCTCATAGCCCGAGAACGCCATGTCATGGCCTGAAGATCTCTTTAATCTCCTGCATATCATTATTCAAAGGCATCATCGTTCGGAGGCATCATTCTCATAGCCCGAGAGCATCATTTCATGGCCTGCGAATCCTTTATTATACTCTTCATGGCCCAGGACGTCATGGTCTGAGGACGTCATCCTAACCGTCCAAGGACAGCATTCATGGTCCGACGGGAAATTGCATCATGTTTAAATTTACGCTCGATATGCGCTTGTATTGTTTATTTGCAGGTAAACCGGCGAGCAAAGACCGTCTCAGCAGGAGCGATCCCGCTCCAGTTCCCGCAGCCCTATTAGGCTTTATCTATTCGTCCCAACCTAAATATCGCGTCCGTTCTTGAAAAAATCTCCATCGGCATATTCCGCCGACGGATCCTGAACTACATATGGCCTGATTCCTGTAAGACCAGGGATATGTAGGCAGCTCAGGAACCAGAGCACGGTCAAATTCTTCAAACCATTCCATTCGGTCAAATTGGCCATCATATCTTTACCCGACAACTCTTTCATCCTTCCCGGGTAAAGAGGGGCAGCTGTTGATACCCAATTTTTCCCTGTATATTTTTAATACTTTCAAAATAACATTTGTCTGCATATATAAGTGTGTCCAAATGTTTTAGTATTTTTCCTAATTTTTTAAAGATTTTTAAATCAATTTATTGCCCTATTTTAGCTATACAAAAACCAATAATTATTCCTCAAATTATCATTTTTGGTGATTAATTTATTTTATTCTCATATTTATCCCAAAATATAGCTAAGGTAATTTTTGCACATTTTTACAAATTTATTTAGTATTTTTAAAGCTAAATTGCATATAATTGCAATATTAGCCTATTTTAAGAATTAATTGCGTTTATAATTAAAAATTTGATTCCAGTATTTTTAACTTAATATTTATATATTATTAATAAATTTAGTACCTTTAATTTGTTTTCAAAAATCATTTTACTATTTTATAAAATAAAAAGGGAAAAGTGGCTATTTAAAATCTAGCACTATTTATTTCAATTTTAGCCCAAATCGACCACCCCAATTAACCCAATTTCAATATCAATTGAATTGGCCCAATTCCTAAACTACCCGGCCATGACTCGATTTAATCCAACCCGCCCGGCTCCCCAATAAATTCAGGCCGTTGATCAAAATGATCAACGGCCACGATCCCTCCATTCCTTTTTAATTTACCAAACCCCCTCAACCCTAAATCATTTCACCTAAGACGCCGCCTTTGAATCCCTTCACCCCCTCAAACTCTCTCGAACCTTCTCTGAACCCTAATCGTCTCCTATCATCTTCCACCGTGAAACCCACCAGAATCCATGGCTACTCAGGCTGTGGGAGTCCTATACTCACCTCTTATTGCTCCTATGTGCTTGATACCTGAAGATTCGAGGCTTGACTTCGAAGATTTTCACCCAGACCTCAATCGATTCATGGTTCGCTGGTCATCTCCGGCCTTGCTCCGGCGTAATATAGTTGTTTGATTCTGATTCCGACCTCTCCGACGCAGATCGATGACCACTCAAAGCCTTTCTCATTTCTAGGGTTCTTCTGAAGCCCTAACCCTTTGAGGTTTTCTCCGATTTCTTTAGATTTGTGGGGTATCTGTGCTCTCTTTGAGTTTTCAAACGATTTTTCTAACTTTCTTTCGAAAATTACTTTTAAAAATCTTTCTTTCCGATCTAGGGTTTTTTGAAAAAATGTTTAAGTGTTTCTCTTCCCCCTTTCTTTTGTGTATTTGCCTCTATTGTGCTCCCGTGTTTTTATCTACCACGTTCTTGTATGTGTTCTGTTCTTGTATGCTCTTATACTGAGTTTTTATACTCCGTTCTTGTATGTTCTTTTTTACTGTGTTTTATATGCTCCATGCTTGTATGTTTTTCTACCATGTTTTCCATACTATGTTCTCGTATTTTCTTCTACTATGTTCTGCTATGTTTTGCCTACTATATTCTTTCTACTGTGTTCTTAAGGTTTTGCTATTTTTCTTCTACTGAACTTTGTTTGAATTTCTCCTGAAAGATCCTCTTAAGCATGCTTCTTCTACTGTTCTTATCAGTATTTGCCATTATGTTCTTTTAATCCTTCTACTGTGATTGCACGTTACTTTTCTATTATGTTTTCTCATGAGTTTTGTTGCTGAAGAAGCCTGTTCTTTTTCTGAAACTTCTAAGCATGATTTCGATTCAATTGCATGCCCTCTCATCTCTGCTTTATGGTTTGCTTGAACTAGGGTTTTATTTCGAGACCCCTAATTCTTTCAGATTGACTTCGAGTCTTTGAATTGAATTTGGACTTCTTTGTTTTCATATGACTCTGACCTTTTGCTAAAACTCTTCTATACTGGAT
Organism: Nicotiana attenuata; assembly: GCF_001879085.1. Taxonomy (NCBI): domain Eukaryota; kingdom Viridiplantae; phylum Streptophyta; class Magnoliopsida; order Solanales; family Solanaceae; genus Nicotiana; species Nicotiana attenuata. The sequence goes on from NW_017673339.1 coordinate 64,458, forward strand.
TTTCTACTGATTTTACAATGACACTACAGTCTTCTTTCATGCTTAACGTGTTTGTATTCTCCTTATATATGATGAACTTCCCTCTAAAGTAGTTTTTAAATCTGTAATTAGTCCATACTCCCCTCTGAATATAGGTCTAATTGATTCTCTTTCCATGTTTGCTAATTTCCTTTAAGTTAAGAACCTTTCCCATCTTTTGACTCGGTTCATTCATAACAAATCTCTGACCTCTGATTTCTTGGCTATTAATTGATTCTCTTTCCTTAATTGCACAACCGTGTATTTCAAAATTCTGTTTTTAAATAAAACTCTTATGTATTCACCCCTAATTACCTACTTTGCACAAAGTGTTTGATTAATTTCTTTCCTTAATTGGTTTATACCCGTTTGAATCTGAATCCCTTAATTAAGGGGAGTCTTGTGTAATTGATTGACAATCAGTTCTTCAATTATTTTCTTACCTTATTTCCTCATGGCTTTTACACTATAAATACACGACTCTTTAACACACAGCACACACGATTAACAATTCACAATCTCTTCTGAATTCTCACTCTCACATAATCGAACTCTCTCTTCTTGTCTGCATTCTGACTTTCACAAGACTACTGCTTTTTTCCTATTTGTTTCCTTGAAACTGGTATGTCCTAATTTTAATTTTCAGCATCACCACAATGTTTTTACTTACAGCTTTCTACTTTTATGTCTACTTTATTACTTCTGCAGATTTAAATACTTAAACTAGCATGTTGTTTTCTTTTACTTGTTTCTGTTACGAACCCCTCCTCCCTATTCCCTTTATGTGCTTTGAGTTATAGTTTAAAACATTGCAATATTCAATTTATTGTCTATGGATTATACTTGATACCTTAGGGGATCCTGACCTCTAAACAATGTGTTCCAGTAGGCTTATGGGTGTGTCAGCATCTCCCATTGTTGGGTTATGCCCACTAGCCTGCTCTTTACCTCTTGCAACTCCCCATTCCCTATATCCCTATGTGTACTGTTTCCCTTCCCTTTTTCCCCTTTCAGAATGCTGCACTAGCACTCTTTCTCTTAGTTCCTAAGTTCTGCCCCCCTCTTGTGAGCCTTGCCTTGGGACCTTGAGTTCCCTCTTAACTTGGACACCTGAGGGCTGGCCCTTCCACACAGCACTTTGGCTTAATATGGTGATACATTTAGGTGTAAGCACTGCCCGGAGTTCTTATGAAGCTCTTAGGGAACTCTGACACACCCAAGTGGTAGAAAGGCTTTGAAGCATGATCTTTGGAGATGGTTTACTTCATACTTCAGACAGGAAGTCTGAATCAGGCTCTCCTTGGTTGTAATTTTCAATTTCTGATGTATTTTCTTTTCTTTATTTTCTTTGGACTGTAATAACTTTGTAATAAACTTTTGGGGATGGTTAGTGAAAAGGGTGGGGTAACCATGCATAAGGGTAGATAACTTGCCTATAGGAATCTCTAATTTCAGCATTTTTCATATAGCTACCATGCCTATAAGATTTCTACATTCTTCATGTAGTTACCATGCCTATAAGATTTTTTCATCTTTCATATAGCTACCATGCCTATAAGCATTTATGCATTCTCATTTAGTTACCATGTCTATAAGGACTTCTGCATTCTCATTTAGTTACCATGTCTATAAGAACTTCAGCATTCTCATTTAGATGCCATGACTATAGGGATCCTGCACTCTCATGTAGATATTATGTCTATAGCTTCTGCACACGCACGTAGAAAATATGCTTATAGGTCCTTTCTGATTCATGCTTACCCGCTTTTCACTCGGCAAACTTGTCTATAGGTCCTAATAACCAAAAAATATAATCAGATATCACGCAATGCTTAGATATCATGTTGTAGAATTTCTGTACTCTTCCATGTCTATAACAATGTTTTTAAGTTGGCAAACACATAGAAAGCATGCCTATAGGGGTTCTAATCAAATCTGAATCGCCTCACTCGTTGATAAGTTTAAAACTAGCAGTAATAACGTATTACCAATGGCAGAACTTGTGCCCTTCTAAAACTCGTTTTTTTTTAACTAGAAACTTTTTTTTTCCTAAATCAATATGCAATCAGTTTTCTTCTTTGTTTCTGAAATCAGTAGATATCATGCCTATAGGTTCCGTCTAACACTTAGGCAAACCATAGGATAAGTTTATAAACCAAATCAGATTTTATTAACTACAACCAGCAGGAAGTCCTGAGTCGGGCTTCCTATCTGAACTATGTAATAAATCAATTTGCCTCAAATCTTTAAGTTTTAGTTAGACCTTAAACAGTACATGCAAGTCATGCTAACTACTTGCTTTTCTTTGTCTAAAGGAGGTCTGTTTGAGCCTTACGTTTGTTTACATGTTTCCCCATACTTGTTATATGTGCTTTTGCTTGTTGCCTTAGTATTTTTACCTTTGAAACCACAAATAAGCCAACCTCTCCTCCCTCTTTTAGGATTAGTAGTCCCAAGCACCTCCGAGGCTGATAGGATCGGGGCGGGCAATAGCATGCAATAAAAAAATGAGACTATTCCGCGCTTTAATACCTTAACGGGGTGGGAAAGGGTAGATATGGATATGATGACCACGCGATAACACCACATGTATAAGTGATTATCGGGTGTTGTGTGGGGTGATCCATATTATTAATAAACCTAGGACCCACTTTCCTTTGTTCTTTGTTTCTTTTAAATCTTTTAAAACGTTTCTTCTAAATCAACTCTCTTTAATGCTTTCCGACTTTGTGTGTTTCTAGCCTTTATGTGATAAATCCCTTCTTATTTGAAGTCTTACTTGCCTATGTGTTATTTGTACTTTAAGTTACAACAATAGCTTGGCCGGGAACCACACTAGTGGATTTTGAGGGGTGCCTAACACCTTCCCCTTGGAATAATTTCAAGCCCTTACCCAATCTCTGGTTATCCAAACAAAACCCTTCTTAGTGTCCTAATGCACTTAAATCATTAGGTGGCGACTCTTCAATTCTCTTAAACCCAATTCCCAAAAGGGAACGAGTTGTCCTTCCAAATGTCATAGACCCGATTTTGCGAGAAAAAGGGGGCGCGACAATGGTATGCACTAGACCTAATATCTGTCAAACAGTTGGCTGGTAGGTAGATATCAAACCGACCCAGGTTTAGCACATTGGCAAGCAGTAAAGAGGATCATGAGATATCTGAAGGTAAATGCTTATTATGACCTTTGTTACCAAGGTGGCAAGACCTGGGATTAGTTGGATACAGTGATGCTGATGATGGAGGAGATCTAGACGAAAGGAAGTCTACCTTAGGATATGTTTTCTTACTCAGTGATGGTGCCATATCATGGAGTAGTAAGAAACAATCATGTGTATCATTATCTACGATGGAAGCCGAATGCGTGGCTCTCGCATCAGCAACACAAGAAGCTATTTGAAAAAGTTCTTGGAACACTTGTTGGATATCGTAGAAAATGTTGAACCAGTGTCAGTCTACTATGACAGTGAAACTGCAATATCCTCTACTAAGGACCATTAGTTTCATTGTAAAACCAAACACATAGATATCAAGTATAACTATGCGAGAGACGCAAGGTAGTGAGTGTGAAGTATGTATCTACAAAAGATATGTTAGAAGATCCATTGACCAAGCCTTTGTCTAGAGAAGCATTTGTGAGGCACACTAGGTCTCAAGGCTTGCGTAGACTCCGAGATACTTTATTTTGTTATTTAATTTCCCGTGTTCACAAAACTGATGTTCTTTGATTATCAATAAAGTTGATTTACATACAAACATATTTTTATTGTTGAATGTTATGTGCATTCTTTATTTTTTTGATAAGTATGTCGAGTAGACAAGAGGTTGGCCTTCCACACAGGCAACTGCCTCCTTATCTTAGTGATGTGAGGATATGAGACATGATTTTAAGCAAAATTATCATAAGAATAATTTGATAGTTATTCTCTTAAAATAAAAATGTTGCTTAAACAATGACATAAGGTCATTAGGGTGAAAAACGTTCACCTAGTCTACTTTGTGAGCCAGATATGAGCTCAAAATGATATTGTAGATCAAAGAACTCAAATTTAGATACTTATGGTGTTTAAATATCATCTGTATATATGAGATAAAGACATACACTACTTGGGAAAAAGCAGAAAATGTTGTAGCACATGTCACATACCATGTGTGCTAATGTCGACCAATTGGGTTAATATAAGTCCATTCTCAACTTATCGTTGTATGAGACCCAAATCTTTTATGATTGCTCAATATTTTGTATCCTCAAATACTCTGATCAGATACTTGAGACTTAGTGTGATGTTGGCTATCTTACTGTGTTTCCAAAAGACCATGAACACAAATTTGGTCTTGCGGAGCATGTCTAGAAAAACAGTCATACTAACGCTTAGAGGATCGTGAGAAGAGGAAGATCATTGAGGGAATCTCATTTATTTATTCACGGGTGCACCAATTATAACTTATGATTTATGATTGTGAATACAAGAATAACGATATATGAGATTTTGAGATTATATTAAATGTGATTCATATGATCTAGGGTACTGTATATTTTATGATCTAATTGTAGGTTTGCACTTGACGGGAGGCTATATTCTCCTAACATATGTATAGCACTTAGCTCTCACAGTATGTTGGTCGCATGGTCTACTTCCCAGTAAAAATGATTGAGAAGATGAGTTGAGAATATGTTTCTCAGACTAGATGATCAATCACATTATGTGCGAGTGGGAGATGTAGGAAATAGAGTCCACCCATAAGGGGTGCTCTTAAGGACAACTAGGGCAAAGCACAGTAATTTTAGTAATTATTGTAACCCTAGTATTCCCTATATAAGTACACTTACTGTGTACAATAAAAAATAGACACTCTACAATATTTTCCTATGCTAGTCTTCTCCTAAAGTTAGACTAGGGTTTAAACTGTGGAATATGGGGTTGCTCCAACACACCGTGACAACCACTACCAACTAGTGATTCTAGCCGTGGTTCGTTTCAGATTTTCGCCTCCGCTTTATGAAGAACAAGTAACTTCTCATTTTACAATTTACCCGCTATCAAGTATCATGACTTTTACGTATAACATTCGAGATCACCTTTACAAAAATGAGAACAACTAATTGCATAACAGATTAGCATTTGCCTTTTCTTTCTTCTGATTGAAAATTTTCGCCCATGTTTCTCCTTTTTTTTGGGCATTGGGTCAATTTTCACCCAAATTATTTTGTCTCAACACTCTTATCTCATCCCTTATCATAGGCTTCACACATTAGATGCTATCAAGCATCTCTAATGGTTAATAATCTACAAACTTACTCCTTTGTTGTCACCACCCCAATTTTCCACCTTAGGATATCATTATGGCACCTAATCTATAAAACTAGGCCAGCCTAACATTTAATAATAACTTAACAAAAATAATCTAACAGGAATACTAAAGCAAAACTGATAAACTCATATACCCTTCCAAAATAGAATCTCAACAACACTTCTCTCAAAACCGTTGGAACTGAGTCATAAGCTCTATGAAATAATCTAGAATGTCTACCACAACACTGTCAGAATAAGAAATACAACAGAACGAAAAGATAAGGGAAGGTGACTCTGAGGTCTGCGGACGCCGAGTAGGTATACCTTGAAGTCTCCGAAAAACAGCTACAATCAATCACTAACGTCCAGCACGGGCAGACGTACCTGGATATGCACAAAAAGATGTGCAAAAGCATAGTATGAGTACACCATTATGGTACCAAGTAAGTATCAAGTCTAACCTCCGTAGAGTAGTGACGAGGCCAGGTCAAGACACCTACTATGACATAATAAACAGATTGAAAATATAATAACGAGAAATAATGAAAAGTGGAGAAATAAATGATAACGAACCAGGTTAATAATATAGATCAATGACTAAATTGTAAGCATAGAGACAACAAGAACGAAGTAAATAAAAAACCACAATAGCCAAATGCGGACAAAAGTGATAAGGCAAGGAAGAATAAAAGTAACAAGAACTATTCCACCAGTAACTCTTTTCAACATGAGATGCACAACAAGAATCACAACTGAGGTACCGCCTTGTATACAACAACAATCACAACCGAGGTACCGCCTCGTATTCACATTTCTCAATTTCAATGACAATATTTTATTATACCCCTGTGTGAGCCTTACATTAGATAGTTTTGAAAATATATTTTCCAAAATAACTACATGCACATTATCCCACCTTATGACGTCGTGTAGCTTCAAGTAATTCTCTTACTAGCAACAGGCACATAATTCCCATCTTATGCCGCTGCATGCATATTAACCCATATCCTTATACCGCCGCATGTGCATCAATATAACCAAACAATAACAACTCGCACCACAAGTGCACATATGCCACAACTTGCAAAAAATCAACAATATCAATATTTACAGAACAATATCCCATGGCTCAACCACAATGTGTACAAGAATATCAATAATAACAATGAATGTGAATTTCTCAACAAGAAAAATATCTCAACAATTAACAACTTCGCCTCAATGTGATAACGGATTTCACAACTCCAATACCAATAACTCAACAAGAAGATATTTCACGAAATAACAACTTCAATTATAAGTAATTCAACAATTAAAGATGTAACAAGGAAATAACTTCAACTAGGCATATAAGATCAAAATAACAAGTAAGAGGTAGAACAAGTGTTAACAAAGTCAAATAAGGCATATAAAGATAGACTAACACATGTAAGAGTAGATTAACAATGAGAGTTAAAATATGATATGGCAATTCAATTAAAGGCAAGAAAAGAATCTAAATAATCAAATATCACATATAACTCGAGTACCCACTCGTCACCTTGTGTACACGACTTTCACATAACACAAATAGCACAAACTATCCCAAATCCTAAGGGGTAATTTTCCCACACAAAGTTAGGCAAGATACTTACCTCAATTAGGCAAACTCAACCCTCAGAAATAGCTTTTCCCCTAAAATCCGCCTCCACACGGCTCAAATCTAACCAAAATTGACTCAATATCATCAAATAATGCAAGGGAAAATAATTACAATAGCTAAAGTTATGATCTTTTCACTTTTCCCAAAAAGTAATAAAAGTCAACCCCGGGCCCACCTAGTCAAAATCCAGGTCCAAGGGTAGATTCTGACTACCCATTATCCCACGAATCCATATATGTGATTAGTATCAAAATCGAAGTCCAAATCGACTCTCAAAACTCAAATTCTAATTTTTTTTAAAATTTAACAAAACTTCCCAATTTTTCCTCTTTGATTCACCTAAATTAGATGTTAAATCTAAGATATAATCATGAAAAAATTGATTAAAAAAACTTACCCAACATTTGTAGATGAAAATCCCCTCTCCATATTACCTCCTACCAAGTCTAGGGTTCTAAAATGAGAGAAATGAGATGAAACCTCGTCTTTTCTAACTTTTTGTTCAGTTGCAGATGTCACAATTTCGACATGGGTTCGCAATTGCGAAGAAATTCTTGCAATTTCGGCACTGACAGACTCAAGAAGAACTTCGCAAATGCGACATTATTGCGAACCCCGTTCTCTTCGCAAATGCAACTGTCTCATCGCAAATGCGAAGTTTCCTACCCAAACCCAATACCTCGCAAATGTGAATTAGGCATTGCATTTGTGATACATGACCCTCCCCTACCCTGTTTGCAATTGCAAAGCTGGTGCTCGCAATTGTGACATCACAGCACCAGCACACCAGATTTCCTATTTTCAATCCAAAACATTCTTAAACATGTCCGAAACCCATCCGAGCCCTCGGGGATCCAAACCAAACATCTGCACAAATCTAAAAATATCATACAAACTCGCTCGCGTGATCAAATCACAAAAATAATATCTAAAACTACGAATTGAACACCCAAATGCATGAATTTCAAAGTAAAGTTCAAGAACTACTAGAATTGCAACTAAGCGTCCGAATCCTATCAAATCAACTCCAAATTATATCAAATTTTGCAGACAAGTTCTAAATGTAATAACAGACCTATTCTAAGTCACAAAATCAAATTCTGAATCCGATAGACAAAATTCAACCTACAGTCAAACTCTAGCCTTAAATTGCTAATATTCAATAAAATAACACAAATCAATCTACGGACTTCCAAATTTGATTCCGGGCATACGCCCATGTCCAAATGCATGATACAAAGCTATTGGAACCATCAAAACATCGTTCCGAGGTTATTTTCACAAAAGTCAAAGTTTGGTTAACATAAACAACTTAAGCTTCTAAGCCAAGAATCAAAGGGTCCAATTCAACCCGAAATCTTCCGGGAATATTACCAATAAACTCCGTAAGTCATAAAACCATAAACACACATATGTGAAGCATCAAAAGGGAAAACCAAGCGTAATTGTACAAAATGACCGGTCGGTTCGTTATATTCTCCCCCTCTTAAAACAAACATTCATCTTCGAACGCGCATAAGGACATACTTGAAGTGATGAATAGATGAGGATAACGACTTTGCATGTCGTAATCGCTCTCCCATGTCCTATCCTTGACCGGATGACTCCTCCATTGAACCTTCAATGAAGCAATGTTCTTTGATCTCAACTTCTTAACCTGTCTGTCCAAGATAGCCACCGACTCCTCAATATAAGTCAAATCCTTGTCTAATTGGACTGAACTGAAGTCCAAAACATGAGACGGATCACCATAATACTTCTGGAGCATAGAAACATGGAACACCGGATGAACTGCAGATAAGTTAGGTGGCAATGCAAGCTTGTAGGCCACCTCACCAACTCTCTCATGGATATCAAATTGCCCGATATACTTAGGGATAAACTTTCCCTTCTTCCCAAACCTCATCACACCCTTCATGGGTGAAACCGGAGAAAAACTCGCTCTCCAGCCATAGATGTTACATCATGAACCATCCGACCAGCATAACTCTTCTATCTAGACTGGGTTGTACAAACATGATCCTAAATCAACTTGACATTCTCCAAGGCATCTTGAACCAAATCTATGCCTAACAACCAAGCGTCTTCCGGCTCAAACCAACCAACTGGAGAACGACACTGTCTCCCATATAAAGCCTCATAAGGAGCCATCTGAATACTTAATTGGTAGTATTAGTTGTAGGCAAACTCCACAAGCGGCAATAACTGATCCTAAGAACCCCCAAAATCCATAACACGGGTTGTGGTATGAGAAAAAAGGCCTAAAGGGAGGAATGCCCTGGCCTTTATTTGCTAAACAATTGCCTAGATTGAAAGGACAGTATAAAAGTATTCATAAGAGTCATAGGTTATGAGACTGATAAGCACATCTGACGAATGTTCCAAAGGAGGAAATGATGTTACACCCCATGTTTTAGTACCTAAAAGTACGTCTTAAGTCAGTTGATGTATTCTTGGAAATTAGATCATCTTTGAAAGTACATAAAGTAAGTTAATCAGGTTACTTTAGAAGTTCCTAATATTTAAGATCATGAACTACAAGTAACAAGAGGGTGGATGGTTTATAAGCTAAACAAATCGAAGGAAATAAGTTTAGTCAAAACGGCAAGTTGGGAATGTTATAACCCTTACTTTTGGGGTGATAATAGGGTGATTAACATGATAAAGAGGTGATATTATCAGTTATTTTAGTCGTATTATAGTCGTGTATTAAGTTTTTAAGTCAAACGAGTTAGGAAACAAAATTCGACAAAAGTTATCGCAAGTTACGTTCATAATTTTACTTAAAATTTTGGTCTAATGTTACTGAGCTTTTCTCTAAATTTTGTAATTATGGGGTGATACACCCACCAAATGGAACATCTACGAGCCTAGTTTTTAACATATTAAACCATTTGTCAATACAATGTCGTAGTGGAGAGATATTTTCATTTTTGCAAGACTGCGCAAGCAGCTTCCTTTTGGACCCACAAGGTCGGTTGAAGTTTATCTTGATATATAAAGTTGTAGCCTTCATCACTAAGGTTCATTTCAACCCAACTCAGACCAAAAAAGTCTCTCTAGACATCCTAAATATAACCTTAGGGTTTTGAAGCGATTCCATCATCCGCAACTAAAATTCAAGACGCAAACACATCAACGCAATCCTTACAACATAGGTAAGACTTTGCCATCCCTCTTTCTCGTTATAACTCATGTTTTGGAAAGAAATTCGTTGCTAAGGAAGCTTATCACCTCTTTATTTTAGTTATACAATCATAATTAAGGGGTGTGGATCAAAGGGAACAAGGTTTGGAAGCGAGAACACAAGAGGTATGTAGGGTTTTCGTTTCGTTTTCAGCATGATTTAGTTTAGCTATGTTCTAGCCTTTCCTCTTGAAATTTTTAGGGTTGTTCAAGGGAAATTACAGCATTTATGGTATCCTTGTATATTATTCAGTTCCATATGTGAATTATGGAAGAAATTAGTTTAGGTTGAAACTTTAAAACACAACAAAAACAAAAAGGGCGAATTGCCCATTTGGCCTATGCAATCCAGACATTTGTTTGTTCCGTTCCTTTGATATTTTTATGCATAAATAACACACATATGATCCTAATAGCTTCACTTAAGAATATATAAGCTTAATTATCATGTTTTGATGCTTATATTATTCGTAAATCATATTTAGACTTTCATGTCACAAGTTAGCCATTATGAGTCGTAATTACATTCACGGTTCTATTTTGTCGATCTTTTGACACTATTATGGATAACTGGATCTATTTTAGTTATATGTTATCATCTTGGCCGGGTATCCATTCTCGTATGTATTGTGGTGCTTGCTGTTATTTTTGGGGGATCATCCAGTTTTAGGGGAAACTCTGCCGAAATTTTTGGAAATTGAAAGAGTAAGACAAATCTTGAGTTCCTTGGTTCTAAATTGGTTATAGAGGGATCCTAATGAGTTAATTAAGCTTAATATCTAAATACATACTCAGCTTCTCCCCAAATGGGAATAGTCTCCTACGTTCAAGTTATGAACCATGAGTGTCAGATTATGTTTGTGATTCCGTTTACGGTTTCCTTCATGATCTCTTGAGTCCATATGATGTTGCCATATGTATTATGCCTCATACAAGCTTACATTGATTATGTTGGGGGAGATAGCCCATAACACCAGCGAGGCCTATTGATTATATGCTGGGGGAGATAGCCCTAACGCCAGCGAAGCCTATTGATTATATGCTGGGAGAGATAGCCCATAACACCCACCGGGCCTGTTGATTATATATTTATCTACTGGGGGGATATAGCCCATAAAACCATTCAGGCATGTTATATATGTGTATATAGCCACAGTTTGCATTGCATAACAATACATGAGGCTAGTTCAGTTTTACAGTTACCTGATAAGGGGATATAGCCCATAATACCAGACAGGTACCAGTTCAGATAGTAGTTCAGTTTCAACATAGTTTCAGCTTAACCTTTGGTTCAGTTCCAGATCATTTGCTAGTTCAGAGTCTTGTTTAGCTTTCAGCTTATATTCAGATTTCCAGGTTACAATCATACTTTAGTATGCTTTACATATGCTTTCCACCCTACATACTTTGTACATATCGTACTCACGTCCCTTCTGGGGCACTGCATTTCATGTCGCGCAGGTACAGATAGATCACCATTTGAGCCACATCAGTAGGCCATCCACCAACTGTTGGAGTCACTCTACTTACTCCCGGAGTTACTTATATTTTGGTTTGTGTACAGTCAGCTAGTTTGGGTATGTCGGGGCCATGTTCCGTCCAGTACTTTTCAGTTCAGCACTCCTAGAGGCTTGTAGATATGCATTTATACAGTTAGTATATTTCTATTCTTCATTTTGTGTTAGCCTTGTCAGCTTTCCAGATTGTACAGTTCTTATCAGCTATGCTTATGCTTGTTCAATTTATCCGGTTATATTTATAATAAGGAGATTATCAGCAAGTTTAGTGATGATCGGCACTTAGTGTCGGTTATCCATCGGCCGTGTCTAGTAGAGTCTTATTTTTGGGTGTGTTGTGCACCACACTTATAGATAGGAGACTACAAGATATTTAGGATGGTTACTTTTCTTTCTGATCTTGATTATGCGATATAGCTGAGTCGTAAGTATTTGTTCTTCGTCTTTATGACAGGCGCCGGCTGCTAGTACGGGTAAGAAAGATACGAAAGTTTTAAAAAAAAAGTATAAGTTACACTATAGAGTTAGACTGGTCGGAGATCATGGGTTCTATTAAGGAGGATCCGTCTGAGGATTCATATGAGTCATCTGTTTGAGTAGTCTCGATTCCACCAATAGCAGATGGGGTGAGAGGAGTTCCAACCTCACTAAGGCCCTTAATTTTGTTATCAGGGCGTGTTGATCAGGGTATTAGGGGAGTGGTGCAGGGATTTTCACTGTCGGGTCCCCCTGGCACAAAAGTATGTCAGTGTATTTATGGACACATGCTCTTCTGACATGCCAGATAGTCCACAGTCTTGGGAGTCCGTCAATCAGGGTTCGTCTGTGTATGTCATGGGATATGCAGAGGAAAAGGAGAGTAGTCGGGCCAAGAGGATGAAGGTAGCTGATAAGGATCTGAGAATTCTTCTTTGAAGTGTGTCTGATCAAAGCTCTCATATAGAACCGAGGTAGAATGGCTAGAGGTACATTAATCCCTCCACTGAAATTTCCTACATAATGAACTCAAGAAGAAACTTGTTATTTGTTATACAGGAATGGAAGTTATTCTAGTAGCAATAGACTGTGATTGTAAAATGTAAAAGGGGGACCAAAGAAGAAGTAACGAGACCACAACACTACTCTAGAAGGCTAATAAGATATGGGTTTTAGTTCATTTTTTTGAGGAGACCTTGGCAAAATTTACATATCTCTAAGAGTTAACATTCGAGGACTAAGGGAGGAGAGGGGAATGACCTAAGATATTAAGAAGTTAGAACGCTGATGGATCTAATGCCCTAGGGAGGAAACCGTGGATAGTACGTGATATTATTTTGGGGAAGTTAGTATAGTGGAATAGAAAGTTAAGAATCCGGTTAATAAGTTTACAACCAGAAGGTTCCAGTGCCTAGAAGATTGATTAATATACTCGTAGGTGACGAATGGATTAGGAAGTAGTTTTAAGGAGGGAGGATGTCCTAACCCCATGAGAGCCCGATAATTATTTCATTGGAGTATAGCCCAGGAAAGTATATACATTTAGAGATGCTGAGTATGTCATGTAGATCTTGCAAGTTTAAACATTAGAGGACGAATGTTTCTAAGGAGGGGAAGGATATTACATCCCGTGTTTTTCGTATGTTAATGTTTCGTCATAAGTTTATCAACAGATTATTTTTGAGGTTATAAGTATTTATGCCATTTATAACAAGTGATAAGTAAGTGTCGTGAAGTTTAGAGGATAAACAATCGAAGAAAATGAGTTCCGCTGAAGTTTGACATTTTGGGATAAAATACAGTCCAAGCAATAATACCCCGTATTTATGGACTAGTTCCATACAATGTACCACATGATCATGATAGTAAGGTATATAAAGTATGTTAAAAGTAATTAGTATTTTAAGTAAATTGAGATGAGATTAGGATGTCATTCTTAAGATGAACAGAATAAGGAAGCATTAAAGGACTTAGATTTATACATAAAGGATAAGCAGGGAGAGAGTAACCTGGGTTAGATAGCAGAGCCCGGTAATAATAAACTGAAGTAAGTTTTATGGTATAATATGACCTATCTAGATGCAGTATTCCATAAGGATAGATAATTGAGGCTATGAAAATAAATATAGCAATAATCGTAAGTTCGACAAAGTACCAAGCAAATAACTTCAGTATACCTATAGATGCCCAGAGGTGCAGTTTGTCATAGTTCTGTATATGTTCACCAAGTTAGGCCTAGAGATTGGCTAAAATCTAGAGCAAAACGGAGAGAAGAGTCGCATAGGAACACATACAAGGACAAAGTCATACAAGTTACATGACAGAAGGTAGCAACAGTTACGAGATTAGAAGTACTTCGACCACAGGTCGTGGTGTGAGAATGAGGCCTAAAGGGGGGATGCCGTGGCCATTGGATTTATTCGCAAAACAATTACCTAGATTGAAAAGACAATATAAAATTATTCGTAAGAGTTATAGGTTATGAGACTAATCAGCACATCAGTCAACATTCGAGGATGAATGTTCCAAAGGGGGAAATGATGTTACACCCCATGTTTTCGTACGTAAAAGCACGTCGTAAGTCCGTTGATGTATGCTCGGAAATTAGATAACCTTTGAAAGTACATAAACTAATTTAATCATGTACTTTGAAGGTCACAAACATTTAAGATCATGAACTGCAAGTACCAAGAGGGTTGGAAGGTTTAGAAGCTAAAGAAATCGAAGAAAATAAGTTTCGTCAAAACGGCAAGTTGGGAATGTTATAACCCGTACTTTTTGGGTGACTAGGGTGATTAAAATGATAAGGATATGATAGTATGAGGTATTTTAGTCATACTATAGTCGTGTATTAAGTTTTGAAGTCAAACGAGTTAGTCGACAAAAGTTGTCGCAAGTTACGTTCATAATTTTACTTAAAATTTAGGTCTAATGTTACTGAGCTTTTCTTTAAATGTTGGAATTATGGGGTAATCCACCACCAAATTGAAGATCTACGAGTCTCATTTCCAATTCATTAAACTTTTTGTCGACACGACGTCAAAGTGGAGACTTATTCGCGTTTTCGCGAGACTGCGCAAGTAGCTCCCTTTGGGGCCCACAAGATCAGTTGAAGTTTATCTTGATATATAAAGTTGTAGCCTTCATATCTAAGGCTCATTTCAACCCAAATCAGACCTAAAAAGTCTCTCTAGACATCTTAAATACATCCTTATGGTTCTGAAGTAATTCAATCATCCGAAACTCAAAAACAGGGCACGAACACATCAATGCAATCCTTACGACATAGGTAAGACTTTACCATCCCCCTTTCACCTTATAACTCATGTTTTGGAAAGAGCTTCATTGATAAGGAAGCTTGTCACCTCTTTGTTTTATTTATACAAGAATAAGTAAGGGTGTGGATCAAAGGGAACAAGGTTTGGAAACAAGAACACAAGAGGTATGTAGGGTTTTTTGTTACGTTTTCGGCATGATTTGGTTTAGCTATGTTCTAAGGGTGTGGATAAATGGGAACAAGGTTTGGAAACAAGAACACAAGAGGTATGTAGGGTTTTGTTTCATTTTTGTATAGTATTCAATTCCATATGTGAATTATGGAAGAAACTAGTTTAGGTTGAAACTTTAAAACACAACAAAAACAAAAAGGGTGAATTGCCCATTTGGCCTATGCCATCCAGACATCTGTTTGTTCCGTTCCTTTGATGTTTTTATGCATACATAACACCCTTATGATACTAATAGCTTCACCTAAGAATTTATAAGCTTAATTATCAGGTGTTGATGCTTAGATTATTACTAAATCATATTTAGACTTTCATGTCACAAGTTAGCCACTATGAGTCGACATTACATTCACAGTTCTGTTTTTTCGATCGTTTGACACTATTGTGGATAACTGGATCTCTTTTAGTTTGATGTTATCATATTTTCTGCGTATCCATTCCCGTGTGTATTGTGGTGCTTGCTGTTTTTTTAGGGATCATCCAGTTTTAGGGAAAACTCTACCGAAATTTTTGGAAATTCAAAGAGTTGGACAAACCCTAAGTTCCTTAGTTCTAAATTGATTATAGAGGGATACTAATGAGTTAATTAACCTTAGTATCTACATACTCAGTTTCTCCCTAAAATGGGAATAGGATCTTTCCCCCAACTTATGGACGACGAGCGTCAGATTAAGTTTGTGATTCCGATGGTTTCCCTCATGATCTCTTTAGTTCATATGATGTTGCCACATGAGTTATGCCTCATACATGCTTACATCGATTATGCTGGAGGAGATAGCCCACAACACCAGCGAGGCTTATTGATTATATGCTGGGGAGATATCCCATAACATCTGCAAGGCCTATTGATTATATGTTGGGGGAGATAGCCCATAACACCAGTCGGGCCTGCTGATTTTATATTTACCGGCTAGGGGGATATAGCTCAATACACCAGTTAGGCATGTTATATACGAATATATAGCTACAGTTTGCATTGCATGACTATACATGAGGCTAGTTTAGTTTTACAGTTACCTGATTGAGGAGATATAGCCCATAACACCAGACAGGTACCGTTTCAGATAGTAGTTCAGTTTCAGCTTAACCTTCAGTTCAGTTCTAGATCAGTTGCAAGTTCTGACTTTTGTTTAGCTTTTGGCTTATATTTAGATTTCCAGCTTACAGTCATACTTTAGTATGCTTTACATATGCTTTCCACCCTACATACTTTGTATATATCGTACTTACGTCCCTTCTGGGGCACTGCATTTCATGTTGGCCAGGTACAGATAGATCAGCGTTTGAGCCACATCAGTAGGCCATCTACTAGATATTGGAGTCACTCCGCTTACTCCCGGAGTTATGTATCTTTTGGTAGGTGTACAGTTAGCTAGTTTGGGTATGTTGGGGCCATGTTCCATCCAGTACATTTTTAGTTCAGCACTCCTAGAGGCCTGTAGATAGGCACCCGTGCAGTTTGTATGTTTCTATATGTCAGTTGATGTTAGCGTTGTCAACTTTCCAGATTGTAGAGTTATCAAATACGCTTATGTTTGTTCAATTTATCCATTTATATTCATGATTAGTAGATTATCAGCAAGTTTAGTAATGATCGGCGCTTAGTGTCGGTTATCCATTGTGGTTTTAGGTTGGGTCGTGACAAATATGGTCATAGGTGCAGCAATGGATGAGAAACCCTCTACAAAACGGCGATAATACATGGCTAAACCAAGGAAACTCCGAATCTCATTGGTTGAAGATGGTCTGGGCCAACTCTAAACTGCTTCGATCTTCTTCGGATCTATCTTGATCCCCTCACTCGAAAACACATGACCCAATAACGCCACTGAATCAAGCCAGAATTTGCACTTCGAGAATTTTGCATACAACTTCTTCTCTCTAAAGGTTTGGAGCACGATCCTCAAATGTTGCTCATGATCTTCACGACTACGGGAGTACACCAAGATATCGTCAATAAAAACAATGATGAATGAATCATGATATTGCTTGAATACATTGTTCATCAGGTGCATAAATGTTGCTTAGGTGTTGGTCAACCCAAATAACATCACAAGGAACTCGTAGTGATCATAGCGAGTCCTAAAGGAAGTCTTCAGAATATTTGGATCCCGAATCTCAACTGATGATACCCTAACCACAAATCAATCTTCAAGAACACTCTAGAACCCTAAAGCTGGTCAAATAATTCATCAATGTGCGACAATGGATACCTATTCTTTACCGTAAGTTTATTCAACTATCGATAATCAATACATATATACATAGAACCATCCTTCTTCTTCACAAACTAAACCGGAGCACCCCAAGGCAACACACTAGGCCGAATGAAACCCTTATCAAGCAACTCTTGCAACTGCTCTTTTAACTCTTTAAACTTCGCAGGGGCCATACGATATGGTGAAATATAAATGGGCTGAGTGCCCGGCAACGAGTCAATGCCAAAACCGATATTTCTATCAGGCGGCATACCCGAAAGATCTACTAGGAATACATCTTGGAAGTCTCTCACTACCGGAACTAACTCAAGGGTAGGACATCAGCACTGACATCTCTCACGAAGGCTAGATAAGCATCACACCCCTTCTCAACCATCCGTTGAGCCTTTAGAAATGACACAACCCTACTGGGAACATTTGTACCCCTCCATGCTAACCGTGGCAAGCCTGGCATAGCTAGTGTCACAGTCTTGGCGTGACAATCTAGATAGCATTATAGGGCGACAACCATTTTATGCCCAAGATAACATCAAAGTCTACCATATTGAGTAATAATAGATCAAATCTGGTCTCAAAACTACCAATAATAACTAAACACGACCGATACACACGGTCTACAATAATAGAATCTCCCACGGGCGTGGATACATAAACAGGAGAACTCAAGGAATCATGAGATATATCTAAATACGGAGTAAAGCGTCACGACCCAAATCGATGGGGCATGACGAGTGCTCGAGTTCTACCTATCGAACACCCCTATGCATACGTCTACGATATAAACATGAAATAAGTATAGGTCATGCATAACATTTGGAAATAAACTACAGATTCATATGAACAACATACGTGGGAAAACATCCTCAAAAGACATATATATATATATATACATACGGAATACGATAGGGCGAGCCTAAAAGGCCACATACTATCCAACTATACATGACTCTACAGACCTCTAACAGAGTGTACAACTGTATAAAGGATGGGACTGGGCCCCGTCATACCCATATGTATACAAAAGTATCATGCCAAAACTCAATAGCAACTCCGGATCAAATGGAGCACACCAACTCTCGCGGAGCAAGGATCCTAAGATGGGGGACCGTCAGCCTGTCTACCTGCACCTGCGGGCATGAAACGCAGGCCCCAAGAAATAGGGGCATCAGTACGAATAATGTATCGAGTATGTATGGCAAAAAAATTAGTATATAACAGACATGAAAGAAACATAGAGTAAAGGACTCAACCTGTAAGTCTGAATAGCTCTGTGAATCATGAAACATTTATAATGTCATGCATATGCGTATAAATGTCATATCATGCATAGGTATATGCGTACATAACATCATCAAGCCTCTGAGGGCATCCCATCATATCATCTCAGCCTCTGTGGGCAAAATCATAAACTTATACCAGCTGATCAGGTGGTGGTGCGTATATAATGCCATAACCTTTCCCTATACCCCATATACATATAGTATATGCGTATATAACGCCATCTGGTCATGGGTCATTGTACATGTATAAATGGATGCAATGCATAATGAAGTAAGTCAATAAGATCTCTCGAAATGTCATGAGACCCATGAACTAACGATATGATAGTAGGACATATGGAGAATCCAGAACATAGGCAACCCTAGTACTTCTAAGAATAGAATCATTTATGAAAGTTTTGTGCTTGCTCGTTTTGTTGTATCATATGGATCGTGCCAAAAGGAAAGAAGGGATAGCCTTAACATACATAAAGTCATCAATGCAACTCAATAACAAGCTTATGACAACTAGCGCACCAACCTTATAACAACGAAATACATGTACAACTTAGATGCCGCTTGTATATCACGTATCTCAAACGATAACTTGATTCTAAAATAACACGTGAAGCATTTCCCCTGATTTTACTGCTCCCTCAATCCTACTATTGGCGAGATACAAACAGAATACAATTAGCAACTCAAAACCTACCTAATTACAATTCAGGACCTTCAATACAACAAAACCCCAAACATAACATAACACACCCAATCAACAAGTTATCAATTAGCTTGAAACTGCAACGACGAGCGATCAACCTACTACCCTACCACATGTGGCATTTCTCCACGCCCTTTTATCCTTCCAAACTCCATAAATCAGCAGCACAATAGGCCAACAAGAGTGGACTACAAAACAGACCACAAATAGTGGAAAAAAATCGAACTCACGGCTTTCGATCACCGTCCCATGAGTTCTAACTATTGGTAAACCAATTTATCAACCTTCATTTAAACACTTAAATATAGAAATTAGACATTTCTTAACTATTAAGTACCTTCCAAAACATGAACTACAAAGAAAAACGAGAGGCGGTATAATGATATTTTTTTCGTAGGAATCGTTCTGATGTTATCGCTTCTCGATTTCGTACTCGGGATGTTAGTA
Source organism: Nicotiana attenuata (assembly GCF_001879085.1). Taxonomy (NCBI): domain Eukaryota; kingdom Viridiplantae; phylum Streptophyta; class Magnoliopsida; order Solanales; family Solanaceae; genus Nicotiana; species Nicotiana attenuata. The sequence goes on from NW_017673339.1 coordinate 84,243, forward strand.
TTCTTGGAAACCCTATTAGAGAGCTTAAGGATGGGTTTTATGGTGTTCTCTTCTCGGGTTATATGTAAAAATGAAGTGAGAGACGAGTTAAGACCTATATATCAACTTCTAAAAAGTCAAAGAGGTGCTAGCTTGGCACTCTCGCATTGGCCCATTAATCGGTTTTTCCGCAAATTAAATCTGATTTTTCCTAAACTTTATATTTTCTATCCAAATATCATATATAGTCATATTATGACTTTAAACTCATTTAAATCATAATTAAAAAGTCTCATATTCATTATACGTCGCCTTCGGACGCATAGGGTGTGACAATCTCCCCCCCCCCCCCCCAGAAACATTCATCCTCGAATGTTAAACTCCCAGAGATTTATAGAAATTTTGGCAGAGTCTCCACTGTAGTGGTACCACTACCAACCCGTCAGACAAAAAACCCAACAATACAAAGCCACACAGGGCCATAATCATCAATAACCCCAGTGGCCTCACACGGCCAATGACAATAACTAATTTAAGAATCAAGTACCATATACGTACCTAAAGGTTGTGATGTCTCAGTCCGATCCTCCTCCGGAAGCAGAAACAAGTGAGGATACCTAGACTTTATGTCTTCTTCAGCTTCCCAAGTCAATTCCTCCACATTATTGTTCCTCCAAAGTACTTTAACCGAAGATACGTCTTTAGTTCTCAATCTCCGAACCTGTCTATCTAGTATAGCAATGGGAGCTTCCTCATATTATAGTTGCTCTATGACCTGAACATCATCAATTGGAATAACTCTATAAGGATTTTCGATACACTTACGGAGCATAGACATATGAAAAACTGGATGTACTGACTCCAAGTTGGAAGGCAAGTCTAACTCTTATGCTACCTGTCCTACTCTGGTATGATCTTATAAGGTCCAATGTACCGGGGGATAAGCTTTCCTTTCTTACCGATTCTCATATTGCCTTTCATTGGTGATACCTTTAGGAATACCCAGTCATCTACCTGAAACTCTAAGCCTCGGCGTTGATTATTTGCATAGGACTTCTGACGACTCTGAGCTGCTAATAGCCTTTCCCGTATAAGCTTAATCTTCTCAACTTCCTGTTGTACCAACTCCGGTCCTACTAACTTAGTTTCCCCAACCTCGAACCATCCGATAGGTGACCTACACTTCTGTACATAAAGAGCTTCGTATGGAGCCATCTGAATGCTGGAATGATAGATATTATTATAGGCGAACTCAATAAGTTGAAGATGATCATCACAGCTACCCTGAATTCTATCACACAAGCCCGGAGCATATCCTCCAGTGTCTGAATAGTACGCTCAGCATGACCATCTGTCTGGGGATGAAATGATGTATTAAGACTTACTTGAGTCCCCAATCCTTTTTGGAAGGACCTCCATAAATTAGCTATAAACTGAGCACCTCTATCTGAGATAATAGATATAGGGACACCATGAAGTCGTATTATCTCCTTAATGTAAAACCTTGCATAATCCTCTACTGAATGCATAGTCTTGACAAGCAGAAAATGGGTCAATTTTGTAAGTCTATCGACAATAACCCATATAGAATCAAATTTAGCTGGGTACGAGGTAAGCCTATGATGAAATCCATATTAATTACTTCCCATTTCCAAGTCGGAATCTCTATAGCCTGCAATAATCCACCCGGTTTCTGATTCTCAATCTTAACCTGCTGATAATTAGGGCACCGAGCAACAAACTCTGCTATATCCTTCTTCATTTCGCCCCACCAATATATTTCCCTGATATCATGATACATTTTTGTCGCTCTTGGATGAACAGAATAACGAGAATAGTGAGTTTCTCCCATAACCTGCTGGTGCAGCCCTGCCACATTAGGAACACATAATCGACCTCGATATCTAAGGACTCCATCTCCTGTAATCTCAAATGGTGTCTTCTCCTTTTGAGGGGTTGTATCTCTATAATGAGCTAGCACAGGATCCTCATATTGGCATTCCTTCACTTCAGTTACTAAAGGGGATGTTGATGTGTCCTGAATAGTAACTCCGGTATCACCTAAATTTAGTAATTGAACTCCAAGATTAGCTAGATGATGAATCTCATGGGTTGTCTCACTCTTCTCTAGCTATAAATATGATAGGCTACCCATAGATCTACGGCTGAGGGCATCAGCTACTACATTCGCCTTCGCTGGTGGTATAAAATATCAACATCATAGTCTTTCAGTAGCTCCAACCATCGCCTCTGGCGTAAATTCAATTCCTTGTTCTTGAAGACATACTGAAGGCTCTTATGATCCGTATAGATATCAACATGAATACCATAGAAATAGTGCCTCCACATCTTTAGTGCCTAAATCACCGCGGAAAACTCTAAATCGTGGGTCGGGTAATTCTTCTCATGCTTTCTTAGCTGTCTAGAAGCATAAGCTACAACCTTACCATGTTGCATCAGTACACAACCCAATCCAATGCCCGAAGCATCACAAAAAGATAGCATAACCATCGGTCCCCTCTGGGAGTGTCATAACTCGTGTTGAAGTCAATCATCCTTCAATGCCTGGAAACTCCGCTCACAAGAATTAGTCCACTGAAACTTAGTTGCCTTCTGAGTCAACTTTGTCAATGGTGTTGAAAGAGAAGAAAAGCCCTCCACAGATCTTCTCTAATAACCTGCCAAACCCAGGAAGCTATGAACCTTTGTCGGTGTCGTGGGTCTAGGCCAAGTCTTCAGTGCCTCAATCTTTTGTGTATCAACATGGATACCCTCATCAGATATAATATGTCTAAGGAATGCTACAGAATTCAACCAGAATTCACATTTAGAGAATTCTGCATACAACTTCCTTTCTGGTAGAACTCTGAGCACAGTACACAAATGATCTGCATGCTCAGCCTCTGAACTAGAATAAACCAAAATATCATCTATAAATACAATTACGAACAGATCTAGAAAGGGTCTAAACACACGATTTATCAAGTCCATGAATACTGCTAGGGCCTTGGTCAAATCGAACGACATAACACGAAACTCAAAGTGCATGTATCTGGTCCTGAATGCTGTCTATGGAATATCTTTCTCTCTAACCCTTACCTGATGGTACCCCGACCTCAAGTCTATCTTCTAGAAACACCTGGCACCCTGCAATTGATCAAATAAATCATCAATCATCGGGAGTGGGCACTTATTCTTGATCGTCACCTTATTCAACTGTCTATAATCAATACACATCCACAGGGAACCATCTTTCTTTCTCACAAATAACATAGGTGCTCCCCACGGTGATGTACTGGGTCTGATAAATCCTTTTTCAAGCAAATCCCTCAGTTGTTCTTTTAACTCTCTCAGCTCTGCAGGTGCCACTCTATAAGGAGGAATAGATATTGGCTGAGTATCTGGTAATGTGTCAATAGCAAACTCAATTTCCTACTCTGGCGGAAGGCCTGGAGGCTCATCGAGGAAAACATTGGGAAACTCATTAACCACCAGGACAGATTGAAGGGTCGTTACTCTACTTTCACATCCTGTACCCGAACTAAGTGATAAATATAGCCTTTCTGATCATTTTCCTTGCCTTGAGATAGGAAATAAACCTACCTCTCAGCAATGCAGTATTACCTTTCCACTCTAGAACTGGCTCCCCTAGAAACTGGAACCGAACCATCTTTGATCTATAATCAACGTTAGCATAATAAGAAGCCAACTAATCCATACCCATTATAGCATCAAATTCTACCCTATCTAGCTCAATCAGGTCTGCTGCTGTAGAATGACTAAGAACTACTACTATACAATCTCTATATACCCGTCTAGCTATTAGTAGATCCCCAACAGGTGTAGACACCTCAAAAGGTTTAATCAACTCAGGTTCTATCCCAAACTTGCTAGCAACCAATGGAGTGACATACGAGAAGGTGGAACCTAGATCAATCAATGCATATACATCATATGAGGAGACTAATAATATACCTGTAACAACATCAGGTGATGACTCCAAATCCTGTCGACCCGCTAATGCATAAACGCGGTTCTGAGGACCGCTCGAGCTAGATGCTCCACTTTTGCCCCTACCACGACCGGTTTGTGCCTTAAAACCTTGCCTAGGGGGCGTACGAATAATGATGAACAAGCTACAGATCCTGCTGGCTGAATTATACCTGCACCACCTCTCTTCGGAGAATCTTTCATAACGTGGCCTGGACAACTACAAGTATAACAAACACCCAACCCCAGGAGGCACTGCCCAACATGCTGCTTACCATACTGAGCACATCGTGGCAAGGGTGAACTCATCTGACTTGACTCACCCCTATACTGAGAACTAGAGGCCCTGGAACTCTAAGTCGGCCCTAGATAGGTGGAACGATCAAATATCCTACCGACAAACAGAGGGGGTGCACTAGCCGATGGCTGGGCTGGATACCTCGGGTATTGTTGTCTCTGACCACCTCAAAACATACCAAAAGGACCTGAAGATCTCGCTCTCATACTCTGGCCACTATCATGATCACGATCGGCCCTCTGCTTCTTCTTACGCTCCTCTACACCCTGAGCATATGCCTGGATGAAGTGAGACCGACATACAGTCATTAAGCAGGTGTGGCTCCAACCCCATCACGAAACGGTGAACCCTGATACTAAATATATGTATTGAAGTGCTTAGGGAGGTGTAGTCACTCTTATATCCAAATGTATCCTACCCGACCCGCAGCCTACATTACAACCAATTAAAGTCCTACTTGATCCTAGACTGAATGAGCTCGATTAGTAGAGTAGTACACTACGGGCAAGCCTATGGTGCATCTTTTGTGGTATATGAATGTTATTTCTGAGAATGAGTGAATTCTTTCTATCTTGAGTTCCTAATTGTTTTTAAATTTTATTATGTGTGGAACTACTCTCTTTTGTTGTGTGAGGGCACTTGATTTACGAAGGAAAGGTAATGTCGTTGGCCTCTATGTTAGAGTAAGTGAGTGAGTTGTGAATAATGCATGGTACTTGTGAGTCAAATCTTGAGGTGAAGATGTTACACTCTTGTGCTTAGTCTATTTTAAATATTCTTTGTGTGATGAGTTAGGAGAATTGTTTAAAATGGTCGTGTCTATATAAAGTGTAGTTTGATTGCTCGAGGACGAGCAACATTTAAGTGTGGGCTAGTGATGTTTGGCTATAATTCCGTATTTTTAGTGCATTACATACCCTACATTTCGGGGCTTTACTGATAAACAATACTATATTTGTGCTTAATTGAGCTTGTTTTATGTGTAGGTTCGTTGAAGACGAAACTGGGATCAAAGTAAAGATTTTATGTGTATTTTATGCACTACAAGAATGGCTCGTGATTATTTGATGATGGGAATAATGTTGATGTCATAATTGGCTCGTGATTATTTGATGATGGAGTGATGATTAATATTTGAAAAGCAAACAATTGAAACAAAGTTAAGGCAAAGAAACAATTCAAGACTCAAAAGATAACAAATCGAAACGAAACAGAATTGGAAATGAAGGCATGCGACGCGAGAGTTGTTGCTCACTGTTGAGCAGGCGAAGTGAGACTTGAAGCTCGCTATAGAGGTTACGGCGCACAGTGTATGCGAGGTGGACCAGGCTTTATGCCTCGTGAGGCGAGGTCCTTGGCGAGTGTGTTCCGGGTTTTTAGAGCCTATTTTGTCTCCTATTTGGTTTTGGACTTGGTTATTGAGGTTAGGTCTTTCCCTACACATTTAAATAGTCATTAGACACCATTTTTAGGGGAGTTTTGCGACCGGAGGCAAGAACATCACGTGGACAATATTTTGAGGAGAAAATCATAAAGTTCTTCATCCCTTTATATTTTCATTGTAATTTATTTTATGCAAAATACATGGAAAATTGTTACTACGAACATGAGTGGCTAAGCACTCTACGTTCTAGGGTTGTGGTTGACATTGATTATTAACGTTTATTACTTACATCTTCGTTAATTCGGATTATCATCTTGTGGTTGTTTCCTTAATTCTAGTTTTAATTTGTGAATTGTTGTAGCTACAAATTTACTCTGCTATATATGCTATGCTTGGGAAAGCCGTGTTTAGATTAGAGTAGAATTAGAGAGAGCTTGTTCTGAACCCGTGGCTCGGGAGACGATTTCGCGGTTAGGATAGGTATATACAAAATAGTCTTGCTTAATTAAATACCGTAATATATTTGTTCATGATAGACTCAACACCATAGGAATATAGGATTGATATATTGTGGGTAGGCGAGTAGTATTGTGGGAACATGCTTTTCATATAAACGATCCGGTTAATTAGAAACCATAGATAATCTAGATTAACGAGTGTAATTATTGAACTTAATAGGATTGATAAGCCAACCACAATCCAGGATTGAACTACTCTATTTCGTTGTGTGAGGGCACTTGACTCACGAAGGAAAGGTAATGTCATTGACCTCTATGTTTGAGTAAATGAGTGAGTTGTGAATAATGCATGGTACTTGTGAGTCTAATCTTGAGGTGAAGATGTTAGACTCTTGTGCTTAGTCTATTTTAAAGATTCTTGGTGTGATGAGTTAGGAGAATTGTTTAAAAATGTCGTGTCTATATAAAGTGTAGTTTGATTGCTCGAGGACGAGCAACGTTTAAGTGTGGGGCAGTGATGTTTGGCTATAATTCCGTATTTTTGGTGCATTATTTACCTTACATTTCGGGGCTTTAATGCTAAACTATACTATATTTGTGCTTAATTGAGCTTAATTTATGTGTAGGTACATTGAAGACGAAATTGGGAGCAAAGTAAAGATTTTATGTGTATTTTATGCACTACAAAAATGGCTCATGATTATTTGATGATGGGATTAATTTTGATGTCATGGTTGGCTCGTGATTATTTGTAGTGATTATTTGATGATGGAGTAATGATTAATATTTGAAAAGCAAACAATTGAAACAAAGTTAAGGCAAAGAAACAACTCAAGATTCAAAAGATAACAAATTGAAATTAAACAGAATTCGAAATGAAGGCATGCGACGCGAGAGTTGTTGCTCGTTGTTGAGCAGGCGAAGCGAGCCTTGACACTCGCTATAGAGGTTGCGGCGCACGGTATGTAGCAAGATGGACCAGGCATTTTGCCTCGTGAGGAGAGGTTTGTGGCGAGCGTATTTCGAGTTTTTAAAGCCTATTTTGTCTCCTATTTGGTTTTGGACTTGGTTATTTCGGTTAGTTCTTTTACCAACACATATAAATAGTCATTAAACACCATTTTTAGGGGAGTTTTGCGAGCGGATTCAAGAACATCACGTGGATAACTTTTGGAGGAGAAAATCATAGAGTTCTTCGTCCCTTTATCTTTTCGTGTAATTTGTTTATGCAAAATACTTAGAAAATTGTTACTACGAACATGAGTGGCTAAGCACTCTACGTTCTAGGGTTGAGGTTGACATGATTATTAACGTTTATTAATTACATCTTCGTTAATTCAGATTATCATCTTGTGGTTGTTTCTTTAATTCTAGTTTTAATTTGTGAATTGTTGTAGCTACCAATTCACCCAACTATCTATGCTATGCTTGGAAACCGATGTTTAGATTAGAGTAGAATTAGAGAGAGCTTATTTCTGAACCCGTGGCTCGGGGGACGATTTTCCGGTTAGGATTGGAATATACCTAACAGTCTTGCTTAATTAAATACCGTAATATATTCGTTCATGATAGACTCAATACCATAGGAATATAGGATTGATATATTGTGGGCAGGCGAGTAGTATTGTGGGAACATGCTATTCATATAAACGATCTAGTTAGTTAGCAAACATAGATAATCTTGATTAACGAGTGTAATTATTGAACTTAATAAAATTGATAAACCAACCACAACCCTGGAATTTTCATCTCCTCTGAAGTAAAACCTCATCAACCAAAGTTGCATTCTTGATTATTTAGTTGTTATTTGTTTAATTTCCGCAATAGTAGATTAATAGAAAAATATCACTCTTAAATATATTGGACAATTAAATCATTTTAGTTTGCTTAGTTAACGATCAATCTAAGTCTCTATGGGTTCGACATCCTACTTTCAAGTCATTTTATTACTTGACGACCACGTATACTTGCGTGTGTCTTTTGGTCCCAACAAACCCAATCCTCCATCTTAGCTACAATAGTGGAAGCATACCTAGCCAAAGAATCAAACTGAAGGATGTACTCCCGAACACTCATATTACCCTGCCGAAGTGTCAAGAACCTATTAACTCTGGACCGTCTAAGCTGTGGTGGCAAATAATGACGAAGAAAAGGCTCTGTAAACTCCTGCCATACTGTTGGGAGGGCATCCTCACCTCTAGACAACTCCCAAGACTCGTACCAATTAATTGCAACTTCCCGAAGTCTATAGGAAGCTAGCTCAACTGACTCAATTGCAGTGGCTTTCATTACCCTCAAAGTCATCTGCATCTTATCAATTAATACCTGAGGTTCATTGTTTGGATCTGCTCCAATGAATATCGGAGGGTCCAAATTAATGAAATCACGAACCCTCGCACTGATGGCCCTATCTTCATGACTAATACCTACCTCCTGGCGCCGAGCCTGAGCAGCCACTAATTGAGTCAATAGCTAAATAGCATCTCTCATCTCCTGACCTGGTGCATCTGGCTGAGGAGCTAGGGGTACTGGAGCTGGTGCCCCTCGGATCTCCTACGTAGAGGGCAGGGTATGTAAAGTCTGAGATGGAGTCTCACTATGCGACTCTCCTAAAGCCCTAGTAACTCGTGGTGATCGACTTGTAGTCTCATCAGCCATGGACTTTCCCTTCTGGCCGGTTGTAGCCTTCTTGGGCATCGCTGAAAACTAACCTATCGTGAGGAAAATGAATTCTCATATCGCACGATCTAAGATAAGAAGGGAGGATAACATCCTATATGTCTTGAAACCTCCTATTTATAAGTGTGGTGCACAACACACTTATAAACAAGACTATACTAGACACGGTCTGTAGACAACCCTAGGATGGAACTGCTCTGATACCACTTTTGTCACGACCCAAATCGGTGGGTCATGACAAGTGTTCGAGTTCTACCTATCGAACACCCCTATGCATACGTCTAAGATCTAAACATTAAATAAGTGCAGGTCATGCATAACATTTGGAAATAAACTACTGATTCATATGAACAATATACGTGGGAAAACATGCCCAAAAGATATATATACGGAATACGATAGGGCGAGCCGACAAGGCCACATACTATCCAACTATACATGACTATCTACATACCTCTTACAGAGTGTACAATTGTATAAAGGACGGGCCCGGGCCCCCGTCATACCCATATGTATACAAAGTATCGTACCAAAACTCAATAGTAGCTCCGGATCAAATGGAGCACACCAACTCTCGCTCAAGGATCCTAAGATGGGGGACCGTTATCCTGTCTGCCTGCACCTGCAGGCATGATACACAGGCCCCCAGGCAATAGGGGCATCAGTAAGAATAATGTACCGAGTATGTAAGGCATAAAAATTAGTATATAGTAGACATGAAAGAAACTTGGAGTAAAGGAAACCTGTAAGTCTGAATAGCTTTGTGAATCATGAAACATTTATAATGTCATGCATATGCGTATAAATGTCATATCATGCATAGGTATATGCGTACATAACATCATCAAGCCTCTGAGGGCATCCCATCATATCATCTCAGCCTCTGTGGGCAAAATCATAAACTTATACCAGCTGATCAGGTGGTGGTGCGTATATAATGCCATAACCTTTCCCTATACCCCATATACATATAGTATATGCGTATATAACGCCATCTGGTCATGGGTCATTGTACATGTATAAATGGATGCAATGCATAATGAAGTAAGTCAATAAGATCTCTCGAAATGTCATGAGACCCATGAACTAACGATATGATAGTAGGACATATGGAGAATCCAGAACATAGGCAACCCTAGTACTTCTAAGAATAGAATCATTTATGAAAGTTTTGTGCTTGCTCGTTTTGTTGTATCATATGGATCGTGCCAAAAGGAAAGAAGGGATAGCCTTAACATACCTCAAGTCGCCAATACAACTCAATAACAAGTGTATGCCAACTAGCGCGCCAACCCTAGTGGAGAATGCCGGAGCAAGCCAGGCTGACCGTAAGCATCATTTCATCCACAAAACTCCTCACTGGGTTCAATCTGGCAAGCATGACAACCCGAGGAGAGATCTTGCTGCCCACCAATGCCAAGGGAGTGATAAAGATGACCTTTTTCGCGGTAGTAGACGACGATATGGGCTATAATATTATCCTGGGGAGACCGTGGTTGCACGAGATGAAGGTTGTGCCATCAATATATCATTAATTGCTGAAATTCCCAACTCCCGAGGGAATTGAACAAATAAGAGGTGACCAACCTGCAGCAAGGGAGATGAATGTAATCTCAGTTTCTAGTAGCAAAGGGAAGGAGCATGCAGCATAGCAATTACAGGAATTGACCCCTGCTCCTGAGCCGAGCAAAGTCGACTAGGGGGAGGAGTCATCAGAATCTTATCAGGTACCAAAATATTTCTAGGTACCAGAAGAAATGGACGCAAAAAAGTCCACAGTGGAAGAACTTGAGCAAGTTGCGTTGTTCGAAAAGTTCTTGGAGAGGAAGTTCCACTTGGGGACTGGACTAAACCCCGAGCTCAGGTCTGGATTTATTGAATTTCTTAAGTTTAACATTGACTGTTTTGCGTTGTTGCATGCAGATATGACACGTATCCCACCAGAAGTGGTCGTGCACAAACTAAGCCTGGATCCTACAATACCTCCAGTAAGGTAGAAGAAACGTCCTATTGCCGAGGTCATAAGCAAATTCGCCAAAGAAAAGGTAACTCGTTTACTTGATATTGATTCAATCCGAGAGGTAAAGTATCCTGACTGGCTAGCTAACGTAGTAGTAGTTCAAAAGAAAAATAATAAATTTTGCATGAACGTAGAATGTAAGGATCTAAATAAGCGTGCCCCAAAGACTCATTCCCATTGCCAAACATTGATCAAATGATCGATGCGACGGGCAGGCACGAGTAATGAGTTTCCTCGATGCTTACTCTGGATACAATCAAATCAAGATCAATTTGGAGGATTAAGAAAAAACTTTGTTCATAACAAACTTTGGCACATATTATTATAATGTGATGCCTTTCGGGCTAAAGAGCGTCGGAGCAACTTATCAGCGACTCGTAAACAAAATATTTGAGAAACAAATAGGGAAAACCATGGGAGTTTACATAGATGATATGCTAGTTAAGTCTTTGAAGCAGGTGATGATCTTAAACACTTGCAAGAAACCTTTGACATCCTAAGAAAGCACAACATGAAGCTTAACCCCGAGAAGTGTGCATTCGGAGTCAGCTCTAGTAAGTTCTTGGGATTCCTTGTGTCACAAAGGGGGATCGAAGTCAACCCCGATAAAATTAAAGCCATCGAAGACATCCCTGACTAGCTATCAAGCGTGAAAGAGGTTCAAACGTGAACAGGAAGACTGGCCGCTTTAAGCAGATTCATTTCCCGGTCTTCAGAAAAATGTCATCACTTCTTTTCACTCCTCAAAAAGAACAACTTCGAATGGACTCCGGAATGCCAGCAGGCTTTGAAATATTTGAAAAGGTATTTATCGAGTCCTCTATTACTGTCAAAACAAGAGGAAGGCCAGCAGCTGCTGATCTACTAAGTGATCTTGGAGGTGCGGTGAGTGCCGTTTTAGTGAGAGAGGACAAAGGTAAGCAATCTCCTATATATTATGTTAGTAAAATTTTAGCGGGAGTAGAAACTCGCTACTCATATCTGGAAAAATAAGTCTTAGCTCTCGTAGTCGCCGCTCGAAAGCTTAGGCCTTATTTCCAATGTCATATGATAGCCGTGATGACCAATTTTCCCTCTGAAATATCCTTCATAAACCTTAACTTTAGGTAGGTTGGCCAAGTGGGAAATCGAAATGAGTGAATCTTACATAGAGTATAAACCTAGGACTGCGATTAAGTCACAAGTTTTGGCCGGCTTTGTTGTCGATTTCAATCTGGGACTGTTACCTTTGCCTACCAAAGAAGCAGTGATGGTGTCAGAATCAACATCAGGAGTTTGGACTTTGTTCACGGATGGAGCCTCCAATGTGAAAAGTTCCGGGCTCGGCGTAATGCTAATCATGCCCTTGGGGAAACCCTAAGGCAGGCCATAAGAAATGTTCCTCTGACTAACAATCAAGCAGAGTATGAAGCTTTGATTGCAGGACTCGAGCTGGCCCGAGGACAGGATTCCGAGGTCATAGAAATCAAATGTGACTCCCAATTTGTAGTAAATCAGGTCTACGGGATCTTCGAAACCAAAGAGGAATGCATGAAATAATATGTAATGAAAGTCCAGGATCTTCTCGCACGCTTCAGGGAATAGTCAATTACTCACATTCCGAGAGAGGAAATCGCGGAGGCAGATGCATTAGCCAATTTGGGATTGTCCACGAAAATGAAGGGATCAGATTCCGGTACGGTCGTGCAGCTTATGTATTCGGTATTGGATGCAAATAGCTATTACGAAGTAAACGCAACCAATTTGGTCTAGGACATGAGAAATGAGATCATAGACTATCTCGAGCACGGAAAATTGCACGAAGATCCGAAGGCATCGCGGGCATTGCTCACTAAAGTAGCTCGATACAGCTTTAAGGGAAGTCAATTGTATAGAAGATCATACAAAGGCCCATTGGCCCGATGTTTGGGAGCCTCCGAAGCTAACTATGTCATGAGAGAAGTCCACGAAGGGATATGCGGAAATCTTTCAGGTGCGGATTCCTTAGTATTAAAGCTAATTAGTACAGGATACTACTGGCCTCAGATGGAACAAGACGCCAAGGCTTATGTTCAAAAATGTGATAAATGTCAACGCCACGCACCATTGGTACATCAACCGGCAGAGCTACTGCACTCGGTTTTGTCGCCTGGCCATTCATGAATTGGGGAATGAACATAGTCGGTCTGCTGCTACCGGCACCCGGTAAGTTAAGATTTCTTTTGATTTTAAGTGATTATTTTTCTAAGTGGGTTGAAGCGGGTCCTTACCTGAAAATCGGCGAGCGTGAAGTGGTAGATTTCTTGTGGGAAAATATAATTTGCAGATTCGAGATACCAAAAGAGATAGCCTGCAACAACAGGCCATAATTTATAGGCGAAAAAGTCACAAAATTCCTTGAAGACTTGAAAATCAAAAGGATCACATCGTCACCTTAACACTCCAGTGCCGGTCAAGCAAAATCAACAAACAAGGTGATTATTTAAAATCTCAAAAAGAGATTTGAATCAGCTAAAGGCAAATGGACCGAAGAACTACCAGGAGTATTGTGGGCGCATCGAACAGCGAAGCATTGTTGGTCAAATTGGAGTTGCTCGACGAACGCAGGGACTTGGCGCATATAAGGATGGCAGCCCAAAAACAGAGAATAGAAATATATCACAATCGAAGAGCCAATCTCTGTTATTTCAAAGTAGGAGACTTGGTTTTAAGGAAAGTAACTCAGAACACCCAGGAGCTCAATGCATGAAAGCTAGGTCCGACATGGGAAGGCCCCTACCGGGTTTCAGCTGTCACCAGGAAAGGGTCATACCAATTAGAAAATTCAAGACGGGGTAAAGTTACCGAGCAACAGGAATGTGGCACACCTCAAAAGATACTACTGCTAATGAGCACTGCCTATACTGAAAGTATGTGCTACACTCTTTTTCCCTTCGCCCAGTTTTGTCCCAATTGGGTTTCTCTAGCAAGGTTTTAAACGAGGCAGCAACAGAAAGCATATTACGAAGAAAGCTTCGTCAGCAGGAATAAGACCTTTAAATGACAAGGCATGCAAGCAACGAGCCACTACGGAGTGGTTAGATATTTGCTCGGTAGCAAAGTTCCTACCGGGAAGTAAAGTTTGTTATCGGGCCAATGGTTACCCGACCGTTCACGAGTGCGAGCCACTAGGGGATTGTTAGATAATATTTGGCTCAATAGCAAAGTTCCTAAGGGAAAGTAAAGCTTACTATTGAACTAAAGATTATCCAACCATTCACTAGTGGAATCTTCAAAGGAGCAAGACTTCCAGTGTTCAAATTCGCATTCTTCGCATTCTAACACTGGGGGAATGATATGAGGATATGGAAACAGTGACTGCCACTTTTATCGGGGCTACGAAAATCGAAAAAAAATTTGTATCATCGGGACCAGAGACTACGCGGCTAGCCCTGTAGAAACAAGTTGTACAAGTTAAGCCACAAGTAATGGCAATTTCTTTTAGCACAACGAATGCTTATGTACTTTTGAAAGTGGAATGAATAAAGTAAAGTCCTTTTCTTTTTATCTTGTTTCTTGTCTGAACGATGAATTAATTTTATCATTTGAAAGTTAAACAAGTATTTTAAATGCTAGTGCCATAATAAACAGGAGACGTCCTCTTCAAGAGCACTGTAAACATAAGAGGGCCCTCTCTTATGAAACCATCACGGTAAAGGGTTGAATCCGAAAGAATTCATGCCTGGAATCCAAAATCTATCGGGGAAAAATGCACCCGAAACCTTACATAATTCGACGCAAAGAGAAAACTTGCGCAATACTTAAACGGAAAGTACACAAAAGAGAAAACTTGTGCGATACTTAAACGAAAAAATACTTTTATATATAGCAAACGTGCCAAGCAGTACAAGTACAAAAATATGTAAAAGAAAAGCAAAGTGAAAAGAAAGCAAAAAGCTAAGCTACTGCATCCCCGGAATCTAGAGGAAGGGAAGCATTTGCACCCCCACGAGAAGTAGGCGGGTCCGTCGCCAGCTCAATATCTTGGCCTTCACCATCATCCCCTTCCGGTTCTTCTTCAGTTCCCGAGAACTCGGAACTGGAACCAGAAGATTCAGTAGCATCAGGTTAGATTGGGAGATACCTTCGGGCAGTTGACTCCAGCTCACGGGCCTTGGCGATTTCGGCATCAAAGTTAATGACGCCCGCTTTGGCCTCTTCCAAGGTTTTTCTCCTCATGTTGTACTTAGAATATGTTTTTTCAACAACAAGGGAAGTCGCTCGGCGCTGAAGTTCTTCCTTAAGACGGTCAACCTCGGTCGAAAGGTTATCTTGCTCAAATCTAGCGGCATGGAGGCTGACATGAAGGCCACAGACGGTGGAGTTAAAAACTTTATTGTGCTCCATGACTCTCTTATGCCTCTCTTCCAACCGGGCATACTTCTCCTCAGCAGCAGCAACTTCTTCACCTTTGGAGTTCAAGGCTGCCTCCAAATTATTCAATCTTTCAATAGAGGCAGCCTCGCGATTGGATGCAGCAAGAACGGCATTCTAGACCTCAACCCACTTTGCCTTAACTTCTTCAAATTGTACCCTTAATAGGGCAGCCTCTTGGCCGATGGTCACTATCTCTTGCTCCTTTTGCTGCAATAGAGCCTCCAACTCAACGACCTCAGCAGCTTGTGCTTCTAGTTCCAGGAGGCGAGCAGCAATTTGATCCCCCTCAGCCAACAGTTGATCCCGCTCGAAGATGAGTTTCTCCTTGTCAAGGATCAACCTCTGAAGGCCCTTGGAAGCAAGGAAGTTAGCCTGCAAAACAGAAGTACAAAATAAAAATCCTTCCACAACAAAGAAAGAAGAAACAACAAAGGAAAAAAGATCGTACCGCTGTTGCGTTGCACATGGCATTGTTCACCATACACTCTCCCGAGAGAGATTATATTTTATTCCTGTCCTTTTCTGAAGCAAGAGGCTTCAGATAATTTGCAAGTTCCACCTGCCAGGACGGCGGATGGCGTCCGGTAGAAACCAAGAGGGAAACACTCTTCCTCCTCTAAGGATCTTCGGAGGGGGCAGAATAATTATGCCCTAAATTCCCATGAACCATGGACTGGGAAAGAGGGACATCCTCCTCTCGGGCGACTGCAGTCGGTGGAGATGATGTAGTTGTCGCTGGTGGAGAAGGAAATGTTGGCGAAGAAAGAGATGAAGTTGATGGCGTTGTAGGTTGAGAAGCAGCTTCGGCAAAAGCAATGGTAGTTGTTAGTTGCTCATTAACCGAATACGAGAGAGATCTGGTACCCAGCCTCACAGTACCGGTAACAGCGATTGGGACTCGGAAGCGAGATTTAGCATCTTCCACTATATCATATTCTCCTCAGAGCACCGGGATGTCGTCCTCGGTTGGCGTAACTATCTTAATAGATTGAGCATTTATGTTGAGTTGATGAAGGTCGTCGTCTTCTATGTAGAGAAGCCCCCTCATCACTGGCTCCTCCATCATCATCGATTACCACAGTGTCTATGGCTGGCTCGGGACGCCGGCGCTCATCACCACAGTGTCCGCGGATGGCTCAGGCGCGGCGCTCTTCGCCTTTTTATTTTTGTACTCGGTCGTGGAGGAACGTCGCCTTTTTCTGTTGCTTGTTCTCAGGCCGGAGACTCCGAGAAGAAGCATTTGCACCGAAAGAAAGCCTGATGCCCTTTCGGGCAAAAGCCTCCTGCAGCAACCTCGCCGCATCAGTAGGGTTAGCCAAAATGTCTTCCTCGGGGACGGTAAAAGAGCCCTGCAGAAGACCTGAATTCAACAGGAAAGAAAAGTTAACCAATTTTCCTATACGAAAAGTAAAAACAAGATACGTCCAACCTACTATGGTTTTTGGTCTACCACCCGTATTTAAGAGCCAGTTCTTTTCACTTGCGGGTCTCAGGCGTAGTGACATCCAAAATCTTCTGGACCCACTAGTCCAAACCTTCAACCCTTGGTGGTATCTACCAAGTTGCTGAAATAGTGAAAGAAGAAGGATTAGTAATACGATAGGACAATCTTTAACTAGCAGAAAAGACAAATTACGAACTTACGAGTATGGTTCCATAATTCAGGAAAGGATGGAGTCGTGGCCGGAATGATGTCCCTGGTGGCAACTGCAACGAACAGCTCCATCTATCCACCGTCGTTGTCATCATCCATGTTGGTTAGCAATGCATGGTGACCATGTTTGCTGAAATTTATCATTCCCCCATGGAAAATCTTGGGGGAATAAAGGTTCATCAGTCTAGCCAGAGATAGTTCTTCTCCCGTCTCCTGGCATAGACGCCAAAGGCAAGCAACAGTCCGCCACACAAAAGGGCTCACCTGTGCCAAGCAGACTTGGTAACGGAGGCAAAACTCAAAGATAACGGAGTCAAGCCCCCTGCTCAATGAGAACGGGGCCAAAGTGAAAGGGTACGTATAAACATACGAAAAACCCTTCTTGTAGAAGGTTACCCGCTCCGCCAAGTCAGGAGCGATGATGTCACGACCCTGAAACCGATCCGGTCGTGATGGCGCCTATCGTGAAACTAGGCCAGCTGACACAAATTCCAAATCAAACTAGTATTTCATAAAAGACATTTTTAAGCTATTAATTGATAATATCTCATAACATGGGTCTAAATAACAAGAGCGGAAAAATAACACAAGCCCGACATCGGGGTGTCACAAGTCACGAGCATCTACTAAGGTCTGTCTAAGTACAATAAAGACTATCATAGTGTGGAAATAAAGATACTAAAAACAGTCTGAGGAAGATAAGAAGGAGGTGTGCAAGGCTGCGAACGCAATGCAGCTACCTTGCCGACTCCGAAAGACCTGCTGGATGAACGATCAGCACTTGCTATCGCGACTCGCAACTCCTGGATCTGCACACAAGGTGCAGGGAGTAATTTGAGTACGCCAACTCAGTAAATAATAAGATTAAATGAAAACTGAGCAGTAAGAGATCAGATAATTCCACATCATAGCACTACAGCAAATACAGTACATTTCCAAAACAGTATAGAAATCAATTATCTCATAAAAATCCAATTTCAGTAAAAAAAATTCTTTGAAAAATTTCTTTCTAGCAGTTTCAACAGAGAATCAATGAAGTTTAGCGTAAAAGAATTTATGAAAGTCATAAATAGCCCCTCGGGCAAGTCATGGATCGTAAACCGCCCCTCGGGCATAATATCAACAGAACCAGCCGCTCGGGCAACCTCACAATTTCTCATAATCCGCCCCTCAGGCACAACATGAATCAAGAACAGCCCCTCGGGCAACATCATATCACTCACTTTGGGTACCCACGCTCACTGGGGGTGTACAGACTCCGGAGAGGCTCCTACAGCCCAAGCTCTATCACAAGCCATCTCGTGGCATAATAAATCAGGACCTCAGCCTCTCATATATCACAAAACAGTACAACATGCTGCGGCGCGCGGCCCGATCCCATAGTATCCTCACAACACAGGCCCTCGGCCTTACTCAGTCAGAAACCTCTCAAGCCACTCGAGCTAACAACAAAACAGGGTACTCAGTCCAAAATATCATATATGCATAAAATCAGAGTAAATAAGACTGAGTTATGAAATCAGTAAAACATAGCATGACTGAGTACAGTAATTAAATCAAAACAGTGAGGAATTTCAGTAAAGAAAGCCCCTAAGGGTCCAAATAGTTGGCACGAGGCCCAAATATGGCATTCAGCCCAAAACATGGTAATACTTTCTAACATATGATAATATCAGGAAGTTTCATTCAAATATGCAACTTAATAGTTGCTACGGGACGGACCGAGTCACAATCCCCAATGGTGCACGCCCCTCACGCTCATCATTTAGTGTGTGTGTCACCTCAAAATAGTACCACGATGTGAAATCCGGGGTTTCATACCCTCTCAACAACATTTACAATCATTACTTACCTCAAACCGGTCCAAACTCTAACCCGCGATGCCCTTGCCTCTCGACTCGGCCTCCAAATGCTCTGAATCTAACCAAAATCAGTATATTATTATCAATATACGCTAAAGGAACGAATTTCACATGAAAATAATCAAATTAAACCAAAAATCCCGAATCGGACTCAAACCCGGCCCCAGGCCCACGTCTCGGAATCCAACAAAAATTACAAAACTAGAAACTCCTTTCACTCCAGAGTCTATACATATCAAGACCACCAAAGTCGGACCCCAAATGGCCCCTCAAATCCCCAAATCAAAGCTCTCAAAAACTCAAGCCCTAACCTTCCACTTCACCCCAAATTCCCCACAATATTCATGATTGGGTAGTGGAAAAATCATCACAAACACCAAATACAAAGCCCAAGTAGCTTACCACACTGAAATACCTCGATTCCCCCTTGAAATCACGGCTTGGAGCTCCAAAATCGCACAAAAATGGTGAAAGAATGACTGAAATTCGCGAAGGGGCCTTTTAATACATTCTGCCCAGCATTTTCGCACCTGCGGTCCAAACGCCGCATCTGCGCATTTCACTTAAGTCTCCAGCTTCCGCACCTGCGCCCCAGGCCTCGCACCTGCGGGCTCGCAGGTGCGGTCAAAACCACCGCTCCTGCGACAAACACCGCATCTGCGGTTGCTTACCGCGTCTGCGATCATCGCACCTGCGGTCCCCACTTCGCAGGTGCGGAAACAACAGAAGCAGCAAATTAACAACATCAACTCATATCCAAACTCTCCGTCAACTACCCAAATTCATCTCGAGGTCCTCGGGACCTCAACCAAACATGCCAACAAGTCATATACCACTATTCAAACTTATTCCAACCTTCGGAACACTCAAAACAACATCGAAACACCAAATCACCCTCGGATTCAAGCCTAAGGATTTCCAAACTTCCGAATTCCGCAAACGATGCAAAAACCTATCAAACCTCATCCGAATGACTTGAAATTTTGCACACACGTCACAAATGACACAACGGACCTAATCTAATTTCCGGAATTCCAATCCGACCCCGATATCAAGATTTTCACTGCCGACCAGAAAACGCCAGATTTCTAATTTCGCCAATTCAAGCCTAAATCTACCACGGACCTCCAAATAACATTCCGAACACGCTCCTAAGTCCCAAATCACCTAACGAAGCTATCTGAACCATAAAAACCCAATTCTGAGATCATTTAATCCACAAGTCAACTTTCGGTTGACTTTACCAATTAAATAACCAACTTAAGAGACTAAGTGTCTCATTCCACCCTAAGACCACTCCGAACACAACATCACCAACACGATATGATGAAATATAGCTGAACAACACACAGAAATGGGAAAAACGGAGTTGTAACTCATGAAACGACCGGCCGGGTCGTTACAGATGATGTTCAAATCTTGACAACCACAGTCTTCCTACCCAGCAAAGATTGCTAGAAGGACGGATGGAAGAAGGATGCACGCTAACAGTCTATGTGCAAGGGTTAGTAGAAGGGTACTTCTATTCAAAGTCCTTAGTTATAGTAAGCTTTCTGGGAATGATAGTGCTCATCGTGGGAGGAGCAGCATCATCAAAACTTTCCTTGTTCTTTGATGCACTGGAATATTTGGAAGAGGATGCCATTGTTATCAGAAGCGAAAGGTTTTTTTTTTCTCTGAAGAAGAATTAGAGGAAGTGGAAAACAAGTGTGAGTTGAATATAAAGAGTTTGAGAGAGTTTAGAAAATTATGAAGTGAAAAAGGAGAAGGTTGATGCGTATAAGTAAAGGAATAGCTAGCTAAAATCGTGGCCATAATTACCTCGATAACCGGCAAAAGTATTGCTAAATCATGGGATGACGCGTATTTGGGGCATTAAATACGGAGAGACGTGCGTCTAACATCCGTTAGAAACTTTTCAGAGGGGGTCAGAGAATTTCCCACCTAGAAAGGTATTTTCACCAACTTTCCGATGACACAAGGATGTGCCACCGGAAAGCAGGGGAACTATATGTATAAGGTAAAATACGTTCATATTAAATGCTCATATAATAAAGCGACACGTGGAGCCGAAGGCAGAAGGCAATCAAGTCCGAAGGCAACAGTCTCGTTTGTTCCCGAAGGGATTGATGTTCATAAAGGCGAAATAAATGCCTACCACCCCGTAGCATTTAATGGAGAATATTCTATAGCATTAAATACATATTCTGATACAGAGAATATGGCATTCATTACCTGCTATTACACCTTCTTCAATGGCCCCCATGATTGTCATTATTTAAAAGGGGTTTAATCCTAAGACCTTGTTCCCTAAAAACTATAATAAATAGTGAGCTCAATAGTCATTGTAAGGGAGAGAATTTTTGAGAAGTTTATACTATACATTGTTCAAAGCTTAATAATATTTTATCTTCTTGCTTATTAATATTGTTACTGCTGCCTCCGAAAGCTCTACTCCCGGAAATAGGATTTCTGTTGTCTTGTCTTAATTTCAATGCTAAGTCTTACATTCCAGTTTAATTTATTTATCATTTTTGGGATCAAATCGATTCACTTGTCTATAAACCACATATAAATTCAACTATACCATTTTACGGGTACACATCAACAACAATTACAGTGCGAATATAACATTTCCTTGGACCATTAAAAAGAGTATACCCCTAGAGGAAAAGTTATTGGATAATTTCCCATTTACTTATATTATCTGACCAAACACTGCCACAAGAGAAAGCATCTGAGTGCCAACCTGGGCAATCAGGGCAATAATACATCAAGCTATTCTATGTTTCTATAGGACATACAAGTAGTTTTTATCCTACAAGTTAAAACAAAGTTTCTGAAGCTCTGCTGTACACTTAGATGATGGTGACACCACCTTGAATGCTGATAAAGGGGTGAGCAACCTGATCAAATACCACAGGTATATGCTACCTCCCTTCAGTACGAGTTTGTTTCTTTCAATTAAAGAGTTGCATTGTCATGGTAACATTGCATCACCAGTTGATGTAATCATCTGTACATCTGTTTCCCCAGCTGTTCCATTCGTTGAAGGATAGTCTTTGGAATCACCTGCATACATAATAATATAGAATATTAAGTTCAAGTTACAACCCTCATTATCCCATGTTGAGCTCGGCTATATCAATCCTCATTATCCCATGTTGCTCCATTTAGGCTCATCTCAGTTTAATATTATACTCCCTCTGTTTCAAAAAAAATGAACTCAGTTCTTTTTTAGTCAGTTTCAAAAAGAATAAACCCTTTCTAAATTTGGAAACAATTTAACTTTAAAATTCTCTTTTTACCCTTAATGAGATGATTTATAGCCACATAAATATCCATGGATTGTTTTAGACTACACGTTTCAAAAGCCTTCTCTTTTGTCTTAAACGTCGTGCCCAGTCAAATAGGTTCAAACAAATTGAAACGGAAGGAGTATAAAATAAGGCATCTGACAAAAAGAATAACAAGTGTCTAGTTCTTTTCTGTATATTTTCCATAGGCATATCTTACATGACTAAATGACATTGGACCTAAAGCAAATATACTAACATGACTAAAACTTATTCCAACTAATTCGTATCACCTACATAGATCTTTATCTTCCTTTATGCCCTATCTTTCGCTAAGTTATGACAATATTCAAGGTTGTAACAACAAACTTACCAAATATGGAATCAATTGACCGTCTAGGTGAGGTACTCCTCGTAGGATCTGAAAATACAAATGAAGAGTTAGATCACTCGCAGTATTTCAAAAGCAAAGAGGAACTTCACAGATACAACATGCCAAATCAGCGTACAGGGCAAGGTTGGGTGGGTTATCCATTCAGTAATTTCATTTACATGGAAGTATAAGAAAATAAGCAAACAAATAGTAGCTTTTAAGACACCATAGACCACTAACAACACAAGCATAAAAAGCATCAGCTGAATACTGGAACGTCCAAACTGGACTTGCTTGTGATGACAGATTTTCGGAAACCAAAATTAGCAAAGAAACCAAAACAGCTTTGGGTTTAGCAGTTATGAGTGGTCTCAGGTAGGTTATGATGAGGCAATTTATCAGCACAGTAAAAACAGAAAAAGAGAGAAAAACTCTGATGTGGGCAAGTATGACTCACCTGAATTGTTGCGTAGTGCTTTGACAGCATCAAAATTTTTGTAAGTATAGCCAACGAAGCTTAAATCTTTGGGTGTCAACGATATCTACAAAACACAAAACAAGGTTAGATGCATTTCTAAGAATTTTTTGAGGCAAGATATATTACTTGGACTTTAATTTGCGCATAAATATAAAAAGCGAAGCGAAGATGTTAGAACCAAGGAAAATAGGGAAGTTTGAGACAGAAGCTTCAAGATTTACTAGAAATAAAGCTGATGGCAACTTGAGAATTGAGCTCAAACCGAGCTTTTAAATGTTCATTAAACACTCTGTTGAGATACCCATCCACATTAGCACCTACGTCTTGTCCCGTTTGATTATTGTGTCGAAATGAATGAATATTTTTAGACGCGTAAAACTTCAAACTTTGAAAAGTATTTTCTCATGCATCTGTGATAGCCTATATGTCCCAAAAGGAACATGATGCGGCCGGCCCCGTTTCCATAGATCATATTAGGATGAACAGCTTTCTTTAATTAACATTCAATGAAGATGCATAGGTTCTTTGAGTGTCTGCTGATTGAAAACCAAATCTAGGGATGGGACCGATCCCGAAAGAGAGGCCTTTCTTCACGGTTATGAAATTACTTTGATCAAAAAGCAAGTTGATGATGCCATAAGTCAAACACACATTTAATTGGATTATTACGAATTGATATTTAGAAATCATAGTAAATGACCACACCATACTATTGATTCATACAAATTTAGGAGAAGAACGATCAAAGCAGATGGAAAAAACCACACTACCAATTCATATTAACTGAAACACAGGGATGTCCAAATACATAGGTTTCATCTGACTGTGTATTACATAATGTATGTATTTATTATGTGTTGATTCACAAATCCTACTACAAAAGTCTAAAGTGAGGTTACGGGGTACAGCTTGTATATCTACAGAATAATTTTGGACAGTATTCTTTTAATTTAACAAGGATCATAGATACAGTTTTTAAGCAAATTTGAAAACCCACCCTTCGTCCCTCTTTTGCTCTTTGCTGTGCTAGTTAAGTTCAGTCGTAGTGTTAAGAGAAGGTTACATAAACTTTGATAGCAACAAAATCTTACCATATTTGAAAGGTATTGCAATAGATAACGATGAGAATTAATGCTTACATACCTTCCGAGAAGGACCTGAACCAGATCTTGCCGGTGTTGGAGAATCCATCTAATGAAAAAGCCAGAATGCAAGTTATAAAGAAAGGCACACTCATGAAGTATTGGATAAAAGAAGAAAAAAAGGAAAAGTATGTATGCATCAAATTATGTTTACCATCTCATTTAACTATTTAAACTAATTAGAAGGGAAAATTTCTATGTACTTCATTATGTCGTTAATACGCCTACTTACATGCAAGTCAGATTCCTTTTTGTGAGCCAAGAACATGAAATTTTTTTACTAGTGGTAAGATTCCAACTTAAGACCTTTGTCTGTTATGCTAACATATCGAATAGTTTGCATCATTCTTTCTAAACGCTCAAGAAGTTAGAGGGACATTTGTTATTTCTTTAACAATACGAAGAAGAATGGCATGTATGACTTAGTAGAATTTCATATGTTTTTAACAATATGAAGAAGAATGGAACGTGTGACTTACTATAATTCCATCATATTAATGCAGAAGGCACAAAATGTAACATATCTTCTCATTAAGAGGATTAAGAAGAGTGAGATCGACGACAAGAAGGTTGAAAATGACAAACCCAAAATTAAAGGTACTAAGAGTTGTTTTTCTAGTATGTCCAGAACTATACACCACCAAGCCCACTATATGTGGCTAACATAAACTAGAGAATGAGATAAAGGAGAAACTCAACTTACATACTACATCAAGCTTAGTAAATTTGGAGCATTTTTTAAAAATGTAAAATTTTACTGATATAAAAAAGGAAACTCTGATATGAATGGGATACAAAAGTAGAGAATTAAGAAAAAAAGTATGATTCTCTACAAAGGAGTATCCAAACACCTATGCTTACCGGGATATCAAAGGTACTCCAAATAATCTTAAAATTTGAGCATATAACTAGTTTAATGAGAAAATCATCAGACTATTGTCCAAATGGATAACAAAATCACAGAACGGGGTAGATATATTGAAAAACAGCTGGAAGTAGAAATCAGAAAGAGAAAGTGGAGTTCATAGAAAACTACTGTTCAAGAACTGTTATTTAATAGACAAATGGACGAACAGGAAGGATTCCTGCTGCATCTTTTTCTTATTTTCTCTTTTTACTAAAAATTCTCTGCCACTGCTTTCCTAGTTGATTCTGAGAAGATAGTGAAAAGAGAAGGTTGTAGTTTGTTTATCAGTTAATGCAGATAGCGGGAAACTTAGTTATAATATCATATGATTTCTTATCAATTGGATAATTAGAGCGCAACTGTACAAGAGATCGAAAAGGATAAAAAGAGTGATAATTATGTGCCATTTTGGTACTTATCCAAACAAAATGTGCGCCATTGGTTATGTAAGAGAAGATTTTTGTACACAACCTCATCAAACTTCATAAAATTCTGAGTATCCAGCTCCCCATTAACTTCTGGTTTGAAGGCTGCCTCCATTTCATAAAGCTTATCCCACAAAATATCCTTGAACCACGGATGAGCCTGATAAAAGGCCACTTGGAATAAGTTTTACCAGAAGGAACAGAAAATATGTGATGAACAATTGAATGTAATTGATTGAGATAGTACCTTAATTTGGTTTGCACCTCCTCCAGTGCCAAGTCTATGTTCAACATCACATAGCAACCTGCAAATGAGATCCTTTGCCTCCGCTGACAACTTGGCATCTTCGGGAAATTTTAGCTGATTTCTCCAATGGACAATCTGGAACCATAAAACACATAGTCGAGATATGATAAGATTAAAAGATGTAGGCCGCAGAGAGGTATATAGAAGGTGTTTGGATAAGCTTACAAGCTGGTTTGGCTTAGCCATTGTTTGGCAAACACCAATAGTGCTTATAAACCAAGATCAGCCAAAAGCTATTAGTTAGTCAACCCTAGCTTAAAATTTTTGAGCTTATAAGCACTTCTTGTTGACCCAGATTTTCCTATTTTGTCCTCTCTTTTTTTTTTGTAATTTCCAGAATACCCATCCCAAAATAAAACCCCTAGATCCCTCCATTAATTTCTGCCATTTGTCCTTCTCCCTACTTACAAACTTTAGTCAAATTATTATTAGGGTAAAAGCTTTAAGATATTTCAGTCATTTTAACATTTTTCCCCAAACATTTTTTTTAACTGATAAATAAGTACATTAGTGATATAAAAAACACAAAGAAAATACTCTGTTAAAAAAAGGGCTCCTATCTATACAGAAATCGGTTCCTGTAGTGAATTGATGAAATCTAACATACTATTTTCATCCTTTACATCCTGTGTTGCACCAATAAGCCAAAACCAGAGACACTTTTATTTTAACATTTGTACAGAGACAGCTTTTTCCCTTCAAAACACCTAGTATTTTTTTCCCCAAATTTATTAAAAACTTACTATCAGTTTCATCACTCTATCCTAACACGTCATTGCTTCTTATTAATATCAGTTCAGCATTCAAAGTTTTCTTCAAAGCGGGCTCATAGTCATGGCTAATAGCTGGTGATCATGTAAAAAGAAAGGCAATAGTTACACTACACTGAGTTCCATACATTGATGGCATGTCATCAACATTCCTTTCTCACACTAAAACACTGGTTTGTGGTACTGGAAACATATCAATGTGAACACTATACTTCTATTCCGCTTTTAAAGCACAAATAGATAAGTTAAACTCACCGGGGCCACATTAAACAATCAGTGACTTTCAGTACTAGGCACAAAGGTCGGATCAGGTGTTCAACTAGTCTCCAATAATGTATCAAACATAAATTAGGTTATCACTTGGACAAAATCCTGTACTAGGTGGTAACTTGTACTTCTCAACCTTTTTATTTTCCTCTTTTCATCGATTTTAACTGTGAAAGTAGAGGGTGGCCGATCTGCTGCACAGCACCGCTGAAATACTCTAAATCAAAACGAAAACACAAAAATACACAAGAGGAAGACAGAAAAGCAGGAAATATGCTACCTTCCTGCAAGTAGTTATTGGATCATCAGAGTAGAACGGAGGGTAACCAATGAGCATTTCATACATAATTGCACCAAGGGACCACCTGCATGTTGTAAGGCAGATAAAAAATGAGAAATGGATGCAGATAATCCTCCCATGATTGCACTTGTGGCATTATCAACTCTAGCAATTATCAATAATTTTCCCCACATTTCACCAACTTTCACAGGCTCTCTACATTGGTATTTTGGATGCTTTTGGAAAAGATTTATGCATACTAGACATTTATTAGCAGAGAAGCCAAGAACCTTAGTAGGCGTTTGGACATGAATTCCAAATTATCTTTTTTCAAATTTGAAATTTCACTAAATTTTGAATTGAAGATGAAGTTGTGTTTGGTTATAATTTTTGCAATATATATTTGGATGTCTTTTTTTTCAAAATCATGAAATATGATTTATACCTCACAACTTGTAAAAATATCAAAACCACCCCAATTTGATTATCCTACTTGAAATAAAAAAAATGCTATTGTTTAACTGTTATCATATTCTGCTTTATTGCAATACACAGAAGATGCAAAATCAACTAGGACTGATGTTCCACCATCAGTCGCCAAAGATGTATCTGCCAAAGATGAAAAACTGATGGGGTTATTTTATAAATTTTAAAAATATAGGGTAAATTGGTAAAACTAAAAACTAGCAAATTTCCATTTTCAATTGAAAAAGTGGTGAGAACCAGTTTTTCAAATTAGAAAATTGATTTTCTAGTGAAAAAAGAAAAATTGGTAAGAATGGGATAACCAAACATTGTTTTCAAAAAAAAAAAATTGAAAAAAAGGAAAAATTTTATATGTCCAAACGGGCTCTTAGTAATTTCGAAAAACATTACTGGCTATATATAATGAAAAAACTAACCAGTCACACTCCATTCCATATCCTTTCTTCAACAGTACCTCCGGAGCAATATAGTCAGGCGTACCCACTGTTGAAAAGGCCTTTTGACAGAAGAAAAAGAGAATCAGAAAATTAGTGTCAAGACTTACGTGCAAATTGTGAGTTATGAAATAACATAGATCAAAGGTTAAGTATCTATAAAAGTGCAAATACAGATTCTATCTAACAGTCAGACCGCCATTTGCAATGAAGTGAAAATTCTTCAATTCACTCACACACGGGCCATAATAACCTCTAGTTCCTGTAGTAATTCTTCTTTATGTATGTGCATGTGTTTGGGAATGTGATCTCTAAAGCTCATAAAAGAAAAGCCTTTAACAATAATACTCTAACAAGTTACATTACGAGCTGAGCTTACAGCAAACAGCAGCTTTTATACAGCACATTGTTATTAATCACCTTTAAATGTCAGATTGTACTTGATGAAAAATGGAATAACAAACAGTAAATCCAAATGTGATGCTGATGGATGTATTTCCATTGGAAGTACTGTCTACCAAATCTTAAGAGGTTAAAACATAAACCTCCCATGTTTAAATAAAATAAGGCGCTCCTCACGTCCAATTGTCTTTTCCATGGTTTGACTTAATGGGGAAGCTGTCATATTTAAGAGAAATCATTGATTTCTTTACATTATAAACATTGTTGTCTTACATAGTACAGCATTTTGGGATTAGTCTCAACTCCCATTAGAAACCTAAATTGCACCTATACATCATTGACAAACAAGTCAAACAGTCCCATATAAGTTGTGCAAGAGATACATCATTGAGCTGGAAGTAGGAAAATATAATTAATCTACGCAGAGAACCTTCATGATTTCATAAAGTCCTAGCCTTAAATCCCAATTATGTTTTCCTCCTTTAATAACAGAATAACTGCAAAATTTAACGACTCCCACAAAATCCAAAGAAACAGAATGCATTTTTTAAAATATCATACCAATTTCCTCCTGTTCATCTGCCAATGCTGAATCTGTTCACGAGGGCTTCTCCAGTTACTTCCATCATTGGCATCTGGGAAGCTGCTATCAATGTCCATCGGGTCCCTGATATTCTCATCATCCATAGCTTCATTTTCATTTAATGTAGATAGCGTTCTACAATCCAGAGGCTTACAGAGACCAAAATCAGAGAGCTTCATGTGACCATTTTTGTCCAGAAGAAGGTTGTCAGGTTTGATATCTCTGAATGAAGAAAATGGGCAAATATGAGGAAGAGACAATTAGTTAGCTATAAAGTTTGTACCTCAAGAGAAAACTGTTATAGTCACAATATGTTGTTGTCCTAAATAAATTTCAAAGCAATAATCTTTACAAGTCAAAAGTAAATGATGCACCTGTGAATGTAATTATGCTTGTGAATAGATTCTATAGCTAGGACACTTTGAGCAATATAAAATTTAGCTACACTTTCTGACAATGTGTCTTCTCTCATCAGCAGTGTCATCATGTCACCACCAGGAAGATATTCCATGACAAGGTAAAGATACTCAGCATCTTGGAATGAGTAGTATAATTTCACAATACAATGGCTGGCCACTTCTGCCAGCAGGTTCCTTTCTGCTCTCACATGCTCCACCTGCAACAAATGCAATTTGTCAACATGGACAATGGGACAGTAACAACAACAACAAACTCAGTGTAAACCCACAAGTAGGGTATGGGGTGGGTAGTGTGTACGCAAACCTTACCCCTACCTAGTGAAGGTAGACAGGTTTCCTATAGAACCTCGGCTTAGGAAAAGCACCGTCACAGCATTGTTGAAAAGAAATACAATTTACAGTAAATGGAGAAGCCACGGAAAATAAGCAATAACAAAAAGCAGTAACAACAGCAAGATAATAAGATAACCGGAGCAAAAGAAACACCCGGTAGTAGTAGAAATCCAAGTATAAGAAAGTATGAGATAATATTGATACTACATGAATGAAAAAGATATACGTTCAACTACTTACTATCCTTCTACCCCTAATTCTCGACCTCCACACCCTCTTATCAACGGTCATGTCCTTGGTAAGCTGCAGATGTGGCATGCCCTGCTTTATCACCTCTCTCCAATACTTCTTTGGCCTACCTCTACCTCTCTTCAGAGCCACCATGGCCAACATCTCACACCTTCTCACTGGGACATCTCCTCTTCACATGTCCGAACCATCTCAGCCTCGCTTTCCGCATCTTGTCCATCTTATCAACATGGATAATGGCAACTACAATAAATTTAAGCATATCATGATGCAAGCCACACATGGACAAGTGCCCCCCCTCCCCTCCCAAAAAAAAAAAAAAAAGTCACGCCATATTATTGAGAACGGATAGGATTTCAACTTCAACTGTAGACAAACGAGGATCTCCTTACTGATATACTAGTAATAAATATCCAACCTTGATATGACGCTCTAAGTTGCTCGGACGCGGGTGCGGGTGTCCGACACTGGTGCGGATCTAGAGGTCGGATCCTTCGAGATGTATATTCTAAGATTCGGGGATACGGATCCTATTACGGATACGGGTTCGGGGATACGGATACGGGTTCGGGGATACGGGGATCCTGCTAAAAGTAATTCAAAAAAATAAAAATATCTCTAAATTATGTGAAATTTGTGGAATACTTACGTATAGCTAGTAAAGTATGGAATTCTTTTTTTTTTCTCAAGTTGTAGATAAGTAAAGGATTGATTTCCTAGATAAGGTATGCTATTTTCTTCAAATTTACCCTAGTTTTGGTTTTGATTTCGGGAATCAAATTGTATCTCATCTCGAATTTTTTCTTCCATCATGGTCAAAGTACCCAAAATTGTTTGACCTGATCGGATACGGATCCAATACCCACACCCATACTAGTGTCGTGTCGACACGGGTGCGGCACCTAAACTGCCATGTCGGAGCAACTTAGATGACGCTTGATCATTTGCATTTATTGAAGGAAGTAATGTCCATCTTATAAGCATAGACCTCTCACTCTCAAGAAAAGAGTGTAGGAGAAGGGTCAACTTGATTAAGTTTCAAAAGAAAGCTTTGTGATGAAATGTGTGACCATCACATCTAAAATCTTAAGTTGTTTGAGAGTTCACATTCTTTTTATTAGTAGAGGGATCAATTATGTCTTTAATACGCCAATTCAAGAGCGAGCCTGATTTTTTTCATAGGCCAAGCACGTTTGAAATTCTTTTTGATGATGGGTGGCGGAGAGGCTCAATCTTTGGACCTCTATCTGCTCTGATTTCATGTTTTGAAATATGTGTCTCATGTGAAAGTTTAAGCTATTTAAAAGCACACTTTTATCTACATAATTATGTTTCAGCACTTTTAATCTACGAATATGTGAGAAAGAACCGAGGGCCCTAATAACACTCCCAAAATCACATGCAGAACGTATGCTATAAATTCTCCAACATATCCCATGATATGATTAACTTCCAAAGATGAAGAAAAATGAAGAAGAGATTAAAGCTTGTTATTTACCGAATATTGAAAACAAAATCTATCAAGATCAATGTTATCAAAGGCGCGCTTAAAGAGAGCTTAAGCCTTGAAGCGAGGCTCAAAACATACTAAGCATTTCGCCTCGCTTAGCGGGCGCTTCAGCGTTGTCATCAAAGCTCTAAGGCATACTTTTCCTTGCCAATGAGCGTAATCCTAAAGAGGCCACACTAAATAATTGATATTTCACTTTATTGTAAATTTTCTTCAATTTCTTAATCCATATATTTGGTATTCATGCTTATAATATTAGTTTTGGACCACACATACATATTTGTAGTTTTTCTCCATCTGCGTCTTTTTTCATTTAAGCCCACGCTTTATTTGCGCTTAAAGCCCCAACATAGCTTAAAACTTTTTGCGCTTTTCGCCTTTGATAACACCGATCAAGATGCGAGAATCAAAGAAATATAACAAGGAAATTCCCTACAAAGAAGAGCCATTCATTATAGGAAGAGCTAAGAGTGGGGGAATTATAATAATTTAACATGCAAACAAAAATGTCACTTTTAAGCTCTGACTAGGGAACTGCGCGCCTGCGCCATTTTTAATTATGTAATTCTCTCTCCGGCGAGGCCTTTTCCGGCTAAGGTGTCATTTTATTATGGGTGATAGACTAATCTTTATTTCAGGTGACAAATCTTTTGAGTTAACAAACATTAGTGATGATCGGAGCAGATGTTCTCCATTACGGAACGAGGCAGGCGATTTACGAGCAGTATCAAGATCGACGAAAGTAACCTCCAGTGGCTCTGTTCATTGTTTCATCTAGCATCTAGGGGAACAGGGGATTTACACAGAAGATGGGGAAGGAAACAACAATTTAATCTATACAGGGTCTACCAAAACTACAACGTATATGGTCGATTCTTGAGGGTGGAAGCTTGGCTAGGGGACAAGAAAAAAGCCATCATCATTCCAGAATCAGAATATGACTATGGCTGGGTAGAAATAGCAAACATCTGGGAAATCGAAACCATTTCGCACCTCCAACACGATTAGAAAACTTATTCTGCAACTGCAACTATTCCAAGCTGGCCCGTAGAGGCAGCACCAGCTCCTCTTGGGCATGAAAGCGATCATCCTATTTCTAGATGTCTAACTGGAAGGTTCTCGAGGTGGAAAATTCCCGCAGGTCTGATTGGGACCAACATGATGTAAATGTTCATTCTGTAAGATGGGAGAAAATGAAAAGATATGTGAAACTCTCACCATCACTCATTTAAAAGGATAACTTTGGTATTTTGCATGTATTTGGCTTAACTGTCAAAAGTTTTCTTTAATTTTTATATTTCATGCCCAATCAAACACCTTCGTCTCAAATGGGACAGAGGAAGACTAATTTTGACTGGAGTTCTACCATTGCATTATGAAGAGATTGAAAGAAAGATTTTTTTATTATTAAATGCATGTTTTCATAAAATACTTGCCCCACCTTCTAGAGGGAGGTTTATGATACTTACTAGGTATCTTATACTCCCTCCACCTTCTTCGTGTTTACAGATCCCGAGAACCATCACGGCACTACAGCTTGAGCACCAGTTCTTCCACTTATATCTTTGGTGGTGACATTCATTTTTTGCTTACTTCTTTGTTTATCCAGGCTGCGTCCCAATACTTTTTTTGTATATTTTGATACTCTTAGGGACTCCAGATTGTCCTACCTATGTCAAATTTGGATCACATACCTTGTTGTGTTACTTTTGGGGATGATTGTTGGCACGGTCCCTTTATGAGACGCGTGTATTGACTAGGGGATTTTCAGTCTTCGATATCTTATAAATGTGATGTGCGTTGAAATATTGGTGCCAAATATGGTACTCAGATTATGATAGGGGTTAAAGGATAAGGGTTCATTCGACAAGGAATATGCTGTTGTATGTCCGTCACAGCCCCCTATTTTGAGTTGTGTGCACAACAGAGAGAAATCTATTTTATATTCACCAGAAAGAGGTTATGATGATGCGAATCTCTAGGAGTTCACCAGCGTAAATGTATTGGTGGCTAATAAGGAACTGGAACAGTGAAAGGAAAAGCTGTTGGAAAGGTTGCAAAAAGTATGACATGCACAACGGGCATAAGAGGCAGTGCGGTTGGACATTCCAACAGATATTATATGTAGTGTCATCCGAATGGTTGCAGCAAAAGCATGGTGTCATGGCAACATTTGCCAAAAGAGGCTCGGTGCTGTTAGAATAATAACTGTAAAGAGGAATGGTGCTGAAGTTACAATAGCCAAGAAAGACACAGAAAATAAAAAGAACTTCTGAATTACAAGTAATGAGGAATCAGGAATGTTTCTTAAATCTTGGGATGCTTTACTATGACAAGATCATTATTTTTAATAATTATTATGAAAATAATTAAAATATTATACACAATTCTTTTAAATGATTCCTAGACTTTACACTAGAGGGGGTATTTCCCTAGAAGTATTGAAAAGCCTACTGTGCAGACGTTTCTACCACAGGCTACTAGGATTATTTATCTTGTAAACTTAGTCTCACGGAAACAAAAGGGATTGACATAATGAGAGGTCTTTGCATTAAAGTTAATATTTCTTAACTGGTGCATCAAAGAATGTTAAATTCATTATATCAAAAAAATCAAAAGGCTCTGTTATCGTCCTCTAATAACACCGTTGGAGCAACCATCCGCCATTCACCGCAGTCCTCCCTCCCAAAAGTAAAGCTGTAAAGGTACAGAAAAACAAAGAGAATAGAAGATAGAGTAGAAAGTTTAAAGACAGTGCTTCATCATAGAAAGTTTAAAGATAGTTGCTTCATCACACATACCGCAGACATACATACGACAAAGCAACAACATATGCTGAACTGGGGCCCTGCTTAAGAACATTGCAGAGCAGCACCAGCACCAGGGACTTGTAATATCCAGAACCATCTTAGTGCACTCACTTTCCAACTTACAGCCTTTCTCTTTTCTTTTTCTTTCTTTTTTTTCATAACTACCAACTTACAATCTGTGTGAGCACTCACTTTCTAACTCCGAGTTTTCTTACCATCATATAATGCATACTTTACCTTATCCTGTTCAGCACCATCTTAGTGTTTGACTGCTCTTACTTTTTTTAACACTTGATTGTAATGCTAGCACCGTCCCAAAGGGCAGTCTTACGCACCCCTGGTGGGTGGCTTAGAAATTAGATATCTAAATACCACCGAAGTGGTAGTTCTTGACTGCTCTTACTAATAAAAGTCTTACTTCTCCCCCAAAAAAGAACAAGGAATACATACTTTGCCAAAGAACTTGGAACAAAAGAAAAAAGATAAAAGGAAATATTCCTCATCTGACCTGTCCCCTTATGAGCATTTCAGACTTCTTCAATTTCTTCATAGCATAAATATTGCCTGATTTCTTCTCCCTGCATAAACGAACCTGCAGAGCCAAAGTATCAATATTATATCAAAAATAGGAATACGTCTTCATGAATTGCTAGATTCAGATTTAGGGAAACATCCTTGTAAACAAAAGATTTTTTTTCCCAAAGGCCACAGGACACTATTTCTATTAATTCATCATAGCTTAAGTAGTAGGTACTGGAAGGCCACAGGACACTATCTCTTCGCGAACGCGATTCATATAACTAGGCAGAAAATCTGGACAGAACCGTCATTTTACATTTTTTTACACTCAAACCACTTAATACTCGACTCAGCTCATTTTGGAAGATATCTTTGGCAGAAAATACAAGTTTTAGAGCTAGGGTTTCTTGCAGCACACGTGGGGGTTGAAGATTTGAATGAGAAATTTCTTACTCTTTTACTCATTTCTTCAATTCCTTGTTAAGTATTAAATATCTAAGTGTGTAGCATTTTATTCCATTACTTGAATCTTGTATAGGGAACTATTCATCATTAAAGTTTGGATTAAAACTCTTATTATGCTTATGTATTGAATGATTTGTATTAATTATGAAGTGATTTAATTGTTTCTTTAATTATTCTTGTTCTTTAATATTTCCAAATGGATTAACTAACCCTAGGACCCGCCCATTAACTTCGAATTAATCCTGGAAAAGGCAAATTCGAAGGCATTAGCCCTCATTTTATAGATTCTACCTAGGAATAGGATTGAACCAGTGTTGTCAAAGGAGCGCTCTTAAAGCGCGCCTAGGCCCTAAAGCGAGGCTCAAAACACGTTGAGCGCTTCGCCTCGCTTTGTGGGCGCTTTAGTGTCGCATCAAAGCTCTAAGGCATACTCTTCCTTGCCAATGAGTGTAATCCTGAAAAGGCGACCTTAGACAATTGATATTTCACTTTGTCGTGATTTTTTTTTCAATTTCTTTGTCCATATAATTGTTATTCATGCTTATAATGATTAGTCTTGGACTACATGCATATTTTTACTTTTTCTCCCATTGCGCCTTTTTTCATTAAAGCCCACGCTTTATCTTTGCGCTTAAAGCCCCCAACGGACCTTAGAGCTTTTTTGCGCTTTTCTCCTTTGGTAACACTGGATTGAACTACTTGTGTCCATATTCAAGTGTACTTAATTCTCTTAATTATTTTACGGATAATTCAATTAGGAAGTCTTGTTAGTCTTCGGAAAAAGCTAATATAGAATTGTTATTCGAGGCTAATTAACATAAACTCGCTCATATTTGTAACATCGTGAAATACATTGTATCGTTACTTGAGTGTAATTCCCCTTTTATCCTTGCTTGTAGCCATTGATCATTTAACTTGGCTTTCTAGGTTAGTTTATATTTACGCATTAGTTATAATATTTTCTCAAAAACCCCTATTAGTGTTTGGCTTAGCATAAAAAGCGATAATTCTCTTACTTGCCTAATCGCCTACATATTGTTCCCGGTGGGATTCGACCCCGAATCATAATTGGGTAAATTATATTGCATGCGACCGTGTACACTTACTCTTTGAGGAGTGGATTTGGACGTCATCACATGCAATCTTGTCTCATCCCATCCTCTATGTGTGCTACGTGCATTCTCAGTATAATATGATCAATTGCCCAAACTACAAACAATAAAAATTAAAAGGCCTGCTACTTGCACCCTGTGTCTAATGTAATAGTTGGCCCAAGCTACAAAGGATAAATATCAAAAAGCCTTTGAAATAGATAGGCAGTTGGAATGGTCGCAGCTGGAATGGGCTATTGAGGATAGCAAGCACGCTGAGATTTGATTGGTCAATAGAAAATAAATGCAGCAAACCTAGTAAACATGTGATTGGGTTTGGGTCTATGGAAGAAGTGGGTAACAAAGCTTAAACATTCTAACTGCTACAAACTAGTTTCTGAGGTGCTATTTCCCATAAAAAAATAGACAACGGCACATGCCAGGTGGGAAAATTATCCTGCTGACTTAGTAGGCTTATGAAATAAGGTAATCATCTTTATTTATAGTTGTGATCCGAAAAGGGGTGTGACAGTAGTCATGTATTATCTTTTAGTGTCTTGCTTAGACTACAAGAGTGAGCTTGAGACAGCAAACTTTTCCATGACTTACTGTTATCATCTTGTCTGTAGCTAAGCATTTATATGAATATAATGCAAATGAAAATGGAAATTAAAAGATCATGAAAGAGAAAAAAGATGAACTACTAGTATTTGCAATAAACAGATCACTTTGTTTAAATGGGAATAATCACGAACCTCGCCAAAGGCTCCTCTGCCAATAATTGTGAGAAGCTCAAAGTCATCCACGCAAATCTTGTGCCTCCTCAGTCTCATATACTCTGTCTCCTTTCGCTCTAGATCCTTGATCAGATTCATCTGCTCCTCTTTAGGCACATCTGAAGATGCTAACTTTCTCTCTAGAATCCAGCGCCTATTGTCAGTCAATATTGTGTTAGAACAAAGGCATACTAGGATCTATTCTAAATAAGACTAGTTCGGACATATGTAAAAATGCAGTAGTGAACTTCAATAAACAGTGATAAATGTTGTGGAAGTTTTATAAAAAAAAAATGTCGTTGAAGTTTAAGTTGCTACCCATGGATAAACATTTAAATGTAGGTTGGTACATGCAGTTAAAGCAACAGAAGGAAGAGGCACAGACAACAGAAATGACATTTCCAGCATAATAGGGACAAAAAATGTCCTGGAATGTGGCAGACAGGGGAATGAAAAGAAAAATTTTCCAAGTCAATGCTAACCTCAGTGCTCAAATGACACAAAACAAATTACAAGTGAAATGGTTGATGCACCGGGGAAGACTGTGCAAGCCTGTCCTACATCTCTAGAAAAACGTGCAAGAGAAAACTTTTATTCACGTACTGTTCCTCCAACTTTAAGGGTCGTTTGGTTCAGAGCAGAGATATCCAGGTATTGTAATCCCGGGATTATAATCCTGGAATTATAATCCCACATCATATATGGGATAGCTAATACCAAGATTGTGGTATAAAATTCATTCTAGTATTAGCTAATACCCACAACCAAATATGGGATAAATATAATCTCAAATTTTATAACGAGATTAGTATCCTTCTCCAGGTAACGAAACAATCCCTTAACATTTGCCTTTTTCCCTTTTTTTTCCTATAATAAACTTAGATATGTCAAAGGAGTTAAGACAATTGAGCAGCAATTGCAACGTTAATGGGTACTTCAAGAGGAAGAAAAAAAAAAGGAGATTTAAACAAAGAGCACAAGCAGATAAAACAGCAGAAGGTACTCTGTGGCATGAGAAGAACTGAGAAAGATTGGCTTACAACTACAAAAATATGATAGACACCCCCATCTAGATGTGTATTCTTTTAAGAAAAAAGTAGGTCAACGTGTGTCTCCAGATTCCCCGAATTAGTATTGTAAGTTCCAGACATTTAAGATTCACTTGTTCTGGAAAAGGTAACTGAAATGAACACTAACCTTCCACAGCAGTAGCATTAGAAGTGACCAATTTCTTATCACACTGTATAACTCAGACTTATTTGTCTGTTTTCTGTTGTTGTTAAAGATCTTTTGTCGATGAGCCGAGGGTCTCCCGGAAACAGCCTCTCTACCCTCAGGGGTAGGGGTAAGGTCTGCGTACACTCTACCCTCCCCGCACCCCACTAGTGGAATTATTATAGGGTTGTTGTTATTGTTGTACTGTATAACTCAGGCAATCTTATAATAATTGTAGTTGAATTAAGGTATCCATTCAAAAACCCTAAGCTACTACACTACAAGAAAGATACCTAAGCCAAAAATACTACTCTTTTAGTCGCAAATTGTTGTCAACTCTTCTTTAGTGTGAAATTTCGATAGCTGGACGAGTTTCAGTTGCAAATAATATTAAGAGATTTGGATATTACAAAGACACTACACTTGGAATATTTTTTCATTTTAAAATGCAATATTGTCCAAAAAGAGAGAATCACGGTCTGATTTTTACACCCACTCAATAGGTCCACCATTATATCCATCCATCAAAACCTTTTAAATATCACCTTCAACCTTTGCAAAAGATTATTACAGCGGATTCCAAATTCTAGTCACAGTAAAAACTCGTTCCAGTAAACAATGTAACAACACATGAGATTATTTCCTGACTCATCATAATGTATCTTTTTTTTAATAAATAGGTAAGCTCATCCGACAATATATGTTTTAGTTCTCCCAGTCATACTCCTGTTTGTTTGAGAATGGAGGAAGTAGTGCTCCTAAATGTATGATTGATTGACGATTGTATGCCCAAAGGAGAATACTTCTGTTACAAAGTCAGTTAGGTAATCTTATCAATCAAAAACAAAGTCAATCAGGTAATCTTCCAGTTCAACAAAAGCACAAGATAAACGGATTTTCAAGGTGTTATCCAATATACTAGACAAGGAAGATGGCAGAATAGAAGATTTCTAACGAAGGATCAAACTCAGAAATCCATATGTTATTGGGAGGGGATTTAATGACGGAAATTGATTCTCGGGGAAAAATAAGGAGGGGATCACATTTTGCGCACGAGAAAATGACGAGGACGAAACAAATAAGCACATATAGTATATGCTCCAATGATGATGAGCAGGGACTAAGACGTGTATTGTTTTGAATATATAAGAAATCATTGTATAAATTGAATTGTCTGGTCAGTTGTGTTGTGAGAAGCCACCCAGATGCTGCAGAATTTTTTCAGCGACCAAACTAAAAAGTTTAATCGCGCTACAAGAGCATTTTGGAAGAAGCATTCCAAATATTATCGAAATATCTTGATGTTGTGAATGAATTGATAACGAGACGTACCTTCACAAGCTTTTCTGTTCTGTTTAATTCCTAAGTAGGACTTTAGGTAGTAACAACAACAACAAACAACATCCCAGTATAATCCCACAGGTGGGGTCTGGGGAGGGTAATATGTACGCAGACCTTACCCCTACCCCGAGGGGCAGAGAGGCTGTTTCCAGGAGACCCTCGGCTCAAGAAAGCAACAAGAGACAATATATTAGTACTATCAATAGAGTCATAATAAAATAACATAATATACATACCATAAAATAACACAAAATAACAGCAGTATAACAATATAGGAAATACGAAAAAGATGGAAGGTATACAAATATCCAACAGATAAAGCCATGCATCAGTAGCTGATCAGTAGCATCCTAAGACTAACTCCTAACTGGCTAGTCTCACTCTAGCGCGCTGTAGAAATATAGAAATATTCACAACTTCCCCCTAACCTACAACCTTAATGCTTGACCTCCACAATTCCCTGTCAAGGGCCATGTTCTCTTACTACTTTAGGTAGTAAGAGCTTTAAAATGTTCCTTCAGTTTTTCAGATAACTAAATCAAAGAATATGGAAGAAGGCTAATTCAAAGAATATGGAAGAAGCTTTAATTCTGTTTAATTCCTAAGTAGGACTTTAGGTAGTAAGAGCTTTAACATGTTCCTTCAGCTTTTCAGTGAGCTAATTCCAAGAAGAAGAAGATTAAATGGCAAAATACACGTGATAGGTACGTGTATTTCACCACTGAAACATAGATCTGGTTGTGGCATTTTAAGCGGGTACTTTTTCCACTTTGGAAATAACCAGGAGGGTTAATAGGAGTCCTGTTAAGTACAAGTGTATAACTGCAAATAGAAGAGAGAGAGTAAGAACTTCAAACGAAGCGTTGTCAAAGCCTACCGTGCATCTGCCCTTGACAAGTTCCATGCATGTGAGACAAGGAAGCACATAGTCGCTCAACATGATTTCCCTAACTCCCATATTAGCTTATCATTTCCTTGTCATTTTTCATTTTGTATTATATATATCCGGATTCCGGAGATAGTCTTATGGTCCTCTCACCAAGTCAAAAGCTAGTCAATCTCAACTTGTAATCTCTAATCTCCACAACTAACCAGATTAAAAGTATAGGTCTTAACATAGAGATATACCCCCAATGGATGGCTGACTAGTGACTGATTAAGGCATAGGAGTAACAACCTAGAGACCCCAGTTCAAATCTCACTTATACACCTATCTTTGTGGGCATTTGTCTGGACACTGTTGCTACCCGAGAAATAGAGATTTGACTGGCTTTCAATGACATGAGAGAACAATTACTTATCCTCGAGTCACCCCACAAATGCCAGATTCCATTTTACGATAGTGATGTCCGGACCAACTTGCGCGCACCTCGAATATTCCATTGTAGACCTGCTACCTTCCACCAGCACAGGCATCGGGGTAACTTCTACTTACCAAGGCTTTTAGATGAGAAGAAACAATGACCAAATTTTATTTTTTCTGCCTTGGAATTTGAACTTGAGACCTCATGGTTCTAGATTATGTATCAGAGAAACACTCCCCTATCTCAAGCAGCTGATGCAATTGGGTCAAATTATTTCCACATAAGCAATAATCAAAAAACCCAAATAACTCATTTATATAGTTCCAACTATGAAGACATAGAAACCAAGGACATCAATACTATCAGTAGATCTTGAAGTGAAGCACAAGCCAATTGATTCACAGCAAAATCAAGTAAACTTGCAGAAAATAACATTAGAATATTCTCAACAAAAAGAAGGAAAAAAAAAATACCTCTCTTTGCGGTCTTGAATGCTTTTCATCTGAGTCTTATAGTGATTCTCAATAAATTGTTTAGCAGCAGCAACTTTCTCCATTGTTAAGCTTGAACCAAGTACTTCCTCTTGCTGTTGTTCTTCCTCCATTCTTTCTCGCTCTAATGTCTAAACCAACCTCTTTCTCTCTCCAGAATTCGTATATAGAGAAACGCAGTTCAGACTTGCATTCAGCAGTATATGCGGAACGGGGTCGGATCCCCTGTACTTGGCAGGTCCACTCTACTACTATAGGCCTTTTACTTAGACAACTAGCCATTTATTACTATTTTCTGTTGGGAATGTCCTTTATTTGACGCATATAATTGCTATACTCTCTTATTCATTTCAGAAGAATAAAATTATTTTTATAATTTAGAAAAGATAAAAATATTTGTATCATTATAAATCATCTACTTCATCCGCCCAATTTATGTGACCCTTTTCTAACTCATTTTTGAAAAATAATAATATTTTCTTATATTTAGTAGTAACAATTTAACTTTAAATATCTATTTTTTCTTAATGATATGAT
Organism: Nicotiana attenuata; assembly: GCF_001879085.1. Taxonomy (NCBI): domain Eukaryota; kingdom Viridiplantae; phylum Streptophyta; class Magnoliopsida; order Solanales; family Solanaceae; genus Nicotiana; species Nicotiana attenuata. The sequence goes on from NW_017673339.1 coordinate 126,172, forward strand.
TTATAGTGACGTAAATATTTTTGACTTTTTTTAGATTACTAGTTTCAAAAGTCTTTTTTACTCAGTGAAATATAATCACATAAACTGGAACGAAGAGAAGATTAAGGATAAATGAAGATTTTAAAAAATTAAAATATGGAGATTTCATTTTTTTAAACATACTAAAAGAAAATAAATCACATATGGAGCATTTTTATTTTACTTTTAAAAAATTTCCTTTTTTGTTTTTGTAAAAGGAATTTAAAGGTAAGGGGTGGCTTTGGAGAGTGAGGGAGGGAACAGGGATGTTCGAAAATGAGAAGGTGTTGCTAAAATTGTAACTTTGTACATAAAAGCGGTATAAGTTGAAATTGCAAAAGAGAGGTTCCTTCCCGCCCTAAGTTTCTGCGATGCGTCTTTTTTCTCGGCGCATGTTAGCTTAACGTGCGCATCCATGGCCGGGAAGAGGGCACGAATTTCGTCTCAGAAAGCACTAATGGTGCAAGTGTCGTCATTATTGATAACTACAAATCAAGGAAAGGAAATCAAAATAAATTTGATGTGGTAGTGAATCAGTCACCGAGGGGTAAGGAAAACGCACAACTGGAGGAACAATTGAGGGACGAAGAGACCGATTCACATGTAAAAGTGCAAGAGGAATGGGCTAAAATAGTTCAATCGCCGACGAGCAGTCGCAAATTGTCTTGGGCAGAGGAAGTGGAGGCAGTAGAAGAGACAGTGCCAAAAAGGTCAATTTGGGACAACTTCGATATCGGGAAAATGTCGAGCGCCAGTTTCAAATTGGAATACATCGCTCCTGAAACTCATGGTAAGTCTTCTGTTTGTAAAATTGACGTTGAATATATAAGTTCAGAGCTAGATTACTGGAAGTCGACAGTAGTTTGATATGTCCTTGGGGTACACACCCCTTTTATTATGCTAAGTGGATACATTCAGAGGTTGTGGGCAAAGCATGGAATCAACAAGATTTTTATGCTGAAGAATGGAATTGTATTAGTTCGATTTGATTCAGGGGAAGAGAAAAATAAAATGATACAAGGGGGGCTTATCATTTCGACAACAAATCATTTATAGTTAAAGCATGGATCCGGATATGGAATTTACAAGAGAAGAACTACTTACAGTTCCTATATGGATCAAGCTACTCGGCCTCGGATTCAAATAATGGAGTCCTAAGGGCCTAAGCAAAATAGGCAATTTAATTGGGAAACCACTTCTTGTGGATCACAATACTGAGAAAAAATGGAGCTTAATTTTGCTAGGTTATACATAGAGGTAGAAATGGATGCTAAGCTTCCTGATGTGATAATATTCAAGTATGAGAGGGGAGTACTATTAGAACAAAAGGTCCAATATGATTGGAAACTTACATTATGCAATTTCTGGCGTAGGTATGGGAACTCCAAAGAGGAATGTAGAAAGAAGAAGGTTACAAAACCTGAATCACCAAAACAAGGAGAACAGGTGAGAAAGGAGACACCAGAAGAACAGAAAGAGAAACAAGGGATGGATGCTGAAGAATCTGGGAATCAGGAGAAGATACATTATGTTAAAGTAGCAGCTATGACTAAGGGAGGAATGACACTTACTGAATCATCTACCAAATTAGTGAAGACTCAAAATGTGCAGAGTGGGCGACCAGTTGATCATACCACGGGGTGGATTACTCCAGTGAATGTAAGAAAGCAGCAGTTCAGACAAAACCAGCAAATGATCAAACAAAATTTCTTCCAAGTTCTTGACAAGGAAAGGAATAATACTCATATCCAATCAAGCTCAGTTGAAAATGAGGGAGGCCAACTTATTCCTCTCTCAAGAAATGGTTAGTCTCTTAAGTTGGAATGTAAGGAGTATCAATGGCCATAATAAGAAGAAGGAGGTCAGACTCCTCTGCAATGAACAAGAAGTAGGACTAGTTGGTTTATTAGAAACAAATGTCAAAGCTAATAAGATTGAGGGTCTAGGAAATAAATTGTTTGGAGGTTGGAAATATATCACAAACCTAGAACATCATTACAATAGTAGAATTTGGATTACTTGAAGTCAAGATTATTATCATGTAACTCCTGATACTAGTTCAGCACAAGCAATTACTTACAAGGTGAGGTATACTCCTATGCATGTGACAATTATGCTGACCTTTGTGTATGTTTTTAACCAAAGGGCAGAAAGGAGGAAATTGTGGAGCTATTTGGAGAATCAGAGTATAGGATGTAATGTCCCTTGGTTGGTCCTAGGTGATTTCAACTATTGCACCAGGAGCACAAAATTAGAGGGAATCCTATAACTTTAGCTGAGATGCTGGACTTTCACACTTGTGTGGAATCATGTGGATTGCTAGAACTTCCAACTCATGGTAGTCGATATTCATGGATTAACAAACAAGCAGATCAAAGGGTGTTTTCAAAAATATATTGGTCTTTTGTTAACAATGAGTGGTTAATTAACATGTCTGCCTATGCAGCCACATTTCTGCCTGAAAGAATAAGTGATCACTGCTCAATTAAGGTTGCCATGATGTATACTCATCCTAGAGTAAAGAAGCCATTTCAATTTTGTAATGTTTGGTCGAAGCATCTTCAATTTGCTGATAAAGTGAAAGAGGTGTGGCAAGTCCAAGTAGATGGATGTAAAAAGCTGCAAGTGGTAAAGAAAGTTAAGTTACTAAAATGGAAGCTGAAAGAGCTGAATGGGCAACATTTCAAAAACATTCTAATAGAGGCAAGTGACGATAGGGAAGCTCTAGTTCTGTTTAACCAAAAAATAGATTTTTAGTCAAAGCTAGAATTTAGAAGAATACGGGTTACTGATAATCAGAAAGGTATGTAGAGAAAGAAATTTGTGAATAATATGATCAGAAAGCAAGTAAATCAAAGTATATTCCAATAGTATTTTCTTGTGTCTACAATTGTTTGTTCCTTCCCCTTTTATAGCTATTTTGGGGATACGAGCCTTACCTTTGTTATAATAAGGCAATTATGAGCAATTAATGACTTTAAATGTTACGTTATGCAATCATATACATTAAGTACATATTCTCTAACGGTTCCAGTATTTAATACTCATTAAATGTTGTATCTGGGCTCTTTTTGCTGTCAGATTCATTCCTTTGATTCTTCACGATCTTTGACCTTTAAATGTCTTTAATAGGTACGAGCGTTGAATTACTTGTATGACTGCTCGCGCCTCCTCCATTTAACTTGTTCGTAACTATTGTTGCTCGTATCTGTTAACCAACCTTAATTCTTTGACTGTTTGACCAGTCTACGTGTCATGACACGTCACCATATACATATAAATACAACTTTCCCCAATACAGATAGTCCCCCCACATTCCATTTATTCATCAGTTTGAATATTTGGGAAGTGGAATTCATTAAAGGAGAATTTTTGTCACCATTAATGCTCTGACAGAGTTGACGCTTCAATTATCACTTCCATTTAATGCTTTAGACACGTGTCATCTTCTTATTGGTTCCACAGTTTTGCAACACTTTCTCAGGCTTTCTTTTCGGCTCCACTATTCATGAAGTACTAGTTACCATTATTGTGACCCTTCCATTACTGCATTTTTACTTTTGACGGTTACCCATCAGTATAAATACAATTTTACCTTTCACCTTTTACCACATAAAACTTTTTTCTCGAACATTTGAACTGTGCAAATCTCTGTTTACTTCTTCTTCTTCCTCATCATGTCTTCTTTGAACCCTAACCCCTAGGAGAGTTCCTATTTTAGACAATTTTCCCAATGCCCCTGTTAAACATAGAAGGGGTGGGAGACTTCGTAGCTTAGGATCCTCTCGTGGTGGTGGTTCTGTCATGCCTTCTCCTAGACCTGGTTCTTCCTCTAGAACTAGAGGTTCTTTTACCCAAAAATTATCTTCTAAGAGCAAGGAGGCCTCTGAACCATTACAGGAGCCCTTGGTAGAAGAGATAGTCCCTAACGATTTATCTTTTCACCACGATAGACAATCACTTCAAACCCAAGTTTCTGGTCTAGATCGTGCCGATGCTTACCCCACTTTGATTACAGAGATTTCAGCTCCCATAGTCCGGAAAGATTGTCACTGGAGTAACGATTTTCCCATTGTAATCCCCAATCCAAATCAAAGAATTACCTCCTATATGACTGGACTTTCTTTTGTTTACACATACCCTTTTACTCTTGGTTTTAAACCAGCTATTGATCCAGTGATTCTCGATTTCTGTCGCTTCTTCAAAGTTTGTTTAGCACAGATTGGCCCGCTGGTATGGAGGGTTGTTGCTTGTTTAAGACATCTGGCCAATTTGGCAGATGTTAATTTCACCTTCCCTCACCTAATTCATCTATACTCCCCTAGACTTTTTCGTAATGGCATCTTTACCTTAGTGGCTAGGAGTAAAAGGGTTTTGGTGAGCCCAGAAGATGATAAGGATCGTGGCTAGTATGCCCGATTTGTTGCTTCCCCCACAGTTGGTTTAGTGGGTGAACAAAACGTTCCCTTCCCTGAGAAGTGGAACTTTGCACATAAGTCTCTCATCTCTCTCGTACCTTTTTCTTTCAAGTTTATCAATTCCTTTAACTTTATTATTATTTTTTTAGCAACCATGGGAGTTGTGGAGAACGTTCCCAATTTTCGTGGTTGGGTAGATAAACTATTGAAGATCGCGCCTATGGAGGCTAGGTCTTGGAAATTTATTTCCAATCGTCACGGTTGGAAAGTAAAGACTCACGGTATGAGTTTTTGTCTTTCTCATATGTAAAAAATTTTCCCTTTATTTCTTTAACTTTCATCCTTCTCTTTGTCCGAATTTGCTATTCGAGGTGTTACTGCTGAAGCAGTTGCGGCCTCTCGTTCCTCTTCAGGAACTCAAATTTCTTTAGAGAGTGCTTAGGATATACTCTTGAAAAGAAAAACCATTGAAGAAGATGACTCCGAGGAAGAAGATGAGGATGGTTCCTTGATGACAAGGCCAAGAGTTAGGAGACGTATCGTCTCTGACGAAGCTGAAGTTTCTCATCATCTTTCTCCTACCGGGCCTGTTCATCTCGTTTATGATGATGACGTTGTTACCCCTTGTGATACTCGTGACTCTGTTAACCAGCTTTTCGTTAGTGGTTTCGAGAGTGGTGAGTTAGGGTCTGTTTTAGATGAACTTCCCTTGTCTTCAACTCCCATATCTTCAATTCCTTCTTTTCCTTCTCCTATCGTGCCTTTGATCCCTTCCTTACCTACTCCATCTGCTTCTGTACCTCTCTCTGATGTTTTTACTTCTTCTACCGCTCCCCCTTTGGCAGTTCCTCCTTCTACTACCCATCATACAGAAGTGGGTTCTTCAAGTAGAAGCATTGTTATGAGGAGCGTGACTATCTAAGTTCCCGCTAACAACAGCCTTTTGAGGACATCTGGTCAGGCAGATATTTGGCTTGAGCCCCTAATTGGCCCAATTGAGAAAGAAAAAATGAATAGCCATAGCTGTCTGACTTTGATGAACGACATAGTTCATGCTACCTTGAAGGTATTTTCCTTCTTTCTTTACTTTGCAAAATTTTTCTCTAGAATTCTTATTTTCCTCCCTTATCATTTTCAGGCCAATCTCATTGGTACAGAGCTGATGAGCAAAGTTTCTCTATTAAAGAAGGTGGCACGTGACTCTGAAAAGGCTGTTCTTGATTCAGAGAGGGAAGCTCGTGACTTTCAGTTGGAAGCAGATAATTGGAAGGAACAATTTGATAGTGCTCAAATTACTATAGAAGATTTGCAAGAGAACAAGAATAACCTGGAACAGCAGATAAGAGCATTATCCTCAGAGCTTGCGGTTGCCAAGGCTTCTTCAAGTCAAGCAGAGAAAGAAAGAGAGCGTCTCGAGTCTTCTTTATCAGAGCAATTATCTAAGGCAAGTGAGGAAATTAGAGAGTTAAAAGCTCTTTTAAGTCAAAAAGAAGTTTATGCTGGAGATTTGATACAGAATTTGACTCAGACACAGGAAGATCTGCGAACTTCTGAGGGCAAGGTGCATGCCTTAGAAAAATCTCATGCCTCTCTCCAAGCCTCTTACAACTTAGCTTTGGCTGAAAATGAAGAACTCAAGAATGAAATTGTTACTTGGGAAAGAGATTATGAGCTTCTTGAAGATAAGGCCGCCGTTGATGTAAGCTGGGCTTTTCTAAACTCTCGGCGTGATGCTTTAGTCGAAGCTAGCCAAGAAAACTTCAATCTGGAGTCAGAGTTAGCTAAAGTTATGGAGACCATTGAAAAAGCTCAACAACCACTGGACTTCCCTTCACCCGCGATTGAAGTTCCCGAAGCTGAAGTTCCCATGAACGCTGAAATTGCCTCGGGTGACGTACCTTCTTCAAGCCCAACCGTGCCTCTTGTTGCAAGCCAGGCTGAGACTTCGTCTGTTGATGCACCAATTGCTGTGATTGAAGATCAACCCGCTTCTATCGACGATACTGTTCCAGTTGAGCCTGCTGATGATCCTTCCTCAGTTCTTTCTTCTTAGTGAAAAGATTTATATTTGCTTTAAATTCCTTTTTTGCAGGTACCTGTTTGGAAAACTTTGTTTAAAGTTCTTGGATTCTTTTCAAACTTGGATTCTTTTGAATGTTTTTTGTAATCAAACCCTTGGTTATCATTTTGAGGGTTGATTTTAGAAGTACAAGTCCCCAAGTCTTGTGATGGGGCATTTTGTATAAACAGTTTGATGACTAAGTTTATACTTAGTCTTTAGTTTTAAATATTAAGAAGTTTTTATTAAACTTCCGTCTGTTCTATTCTTGCCTTTTATTTTCAAGGACTTAAAGAATAGTCTGCATTTTTGTTTTCTGAAAATGCTTTTGTTAAAATAACATGAGTTTCATAAAAGAGGACCTTTTTATATTCGACACTTAATGAAGAAGATGTCTCAACTTCATAATGGTGTCAGCATACGATAAAAGAAATAGGAACACACATGTTTCTTTTGAATAACATTGACAAGTTTTTATTTCTGAACCTTGACAAGTTTTGAATAATACTTTACATGTATTTGAATTACATCTATAACTTTCTCGTAACTGTTTTCCTTGTAACAGATTTTTACAAAAGAAGAACAATAGATACAGGGTTTTTCCTTATAACCCGTTTTAGTACATAGTCTTTACCTTAACCGTTTTGAGGTATATTGGATCCCCTTAGCTCCAAAACATTAGGAAGGGTTTGAAAGGTGACTCCGTTGTTCTCATGGGAAAGAACACTATGATGGATGCCATGACTTCGTAACTTTCACTCCGCACTTGACTCTTCTAGGCTTGATTTTTCCTCAATCTTCTTTGCCTTTTTTATACACGTGACTCTATATATTATGTAGTCCCCCAAGTATTTGAGTGTTGAAGTATGAAGCCTCAAGCACTTGATAGTCTCTTTCACTTGGTCCTTTTCATGAAAAGGAAATACATACGGGACTCGGAGGTGCGATTATAGATGAAGACTGCTTAACCCGTTTATATTTCTATCAAAATAATTGTAACCCTAGGCCAGGAATTTTAGCTTATTCTATTTTGCCTTACAGGTCGTGACTCATCATTTAGCACGGGTTAGCGTTTTGCCTATCATCTAACATCGTTAGTAAAATTTCAACAATTCAAAAAACAAAATTTAACATGGTGATACCTGACCGTGGGTTTTCCTTTAGAAGTAGTATCTCTTCAAATGTACAACATTCCAATGTGAAGGAAGCACCTTCCCGACTATTGTTTCCAATTCATATGCTCCTTTTCCTGCAATATCACAAACTCTATAGGGTCCTTCCCAGGTTGGACTTAGTTTACCCGCGTTGGCTGCCTTTGTAGATTGAAAAACCTTTTTAAGCACGAAGTCCCCAATTTTGAAGAATCTCAGGCGTGCTTTCCTGTTGTAATATCGTTCGATCACTTGTTTTTGTGCTGCCATTCTTATTAACGCAGTTTCTCTCCTGCCTTCCAGTAGATCCAAATTGACCCGCATCTCTTCATTATTAGACTCTTGTGTTGCTTGTGAGAATCTTGTGCTTGGTTCTCCTATTTCAACCGGGATCAATGCCTCAGCTCCATAAACTAAAGAGAAGGGTGTTTCACCTGTGCTTGTTTTTGTTGTTGTGCGATATGCCCATAAAACTCCGAGTAACACTTCAGGCCAATTACCCTTAGACTCCTCTAATCGTTTCTTTAAATTGTTGATTATGACTTTGTTTGTTGATTCCGCTTGCCCATTACCCACTGGGTGATATGGTGTAGATGTAATCCTTTTAATTTGCCAACTCTCAAAAAGCTCTGTAACTTGAGCTCCGATAAATTGAGGGCCATTGTCACATATGATTTCTTTTGGTACACCAAATCGGCATATGATATTTCGCCAAATAAAGTCCTGGACTTCCTTTTCTCGTACCTGTTTGAAGGCTCCTGCCTCTACCCATTTAGTAAAATAATCAATAAGTACGAGCAAAAAATTTACCTGTCCTTTTGCTTGTGGTAAGGGACCCACGATATCCATTCCCCATTTCATTAATGGCCATGGTGCGGTGACCGGATGTAATAACTCCGCAGGTCTATGCATGTTGTTACCGTACCTTTGATATTTATCATATTTGGCCACGAAACTTTCCGCTTCTTCTTCCATTTTTGGCCAATAGTAACCTGCCCTGATTAAGGTTCTTACCAATGATCTTCCTCCAGCGTGATTTCCATAATGCCCCTCATGTATTTCCCTCATTACGTATTCTATTTGAGAAGGACCGAGGCACCTAGCTAAGGGGCTACTGAACATTTTACGATATAAGTTGCCTTGATTTAAACAGTAGCGAGCAGCCTTTTTGCGAAGTGCATGGGCTTTTTTCTTGTCATCGGGGACGGTTCCATACTGCAAAAAAGCTACAATCTCGTTCCTCCAATCCCAAGTTAAATTATTAAAATTTACCTCATTCTTGTCAGGGTCGAGAACTGAATGAAATAAATGAATAACTGAGGTATTTGCATTGCTTGCCACGTCAGCCGTAGATGCGAGATTAGCTAAAGCGTCTGCTTCAAGATTTTCATCCC
>NW_017673339.1:138687-140033 GCF_001879085.1 Nicotiana attenuata
ATCTCTTTTCATTTTCCACACACCTTGAGCTTACTTTTTGTTTTGTTTTATGTCGTAAAATAATGTCTTCTTCAATCCTCATCTTTGTACTGTATCTATTGTAGACATCATTCCACGTTGTTGCTGGGAATTCTCGAAGGCTTTCCTTGAGTCGCCTCGTGGCTTCTGAACTCTTCTCATTCAAATTGCTGGTGAAGGCGATGGCTGCCCAATTGTCAGGTACTCATGGCAATGTCATTCTTTCCCGTTGAAATCTATCCACGAATTCTCTAAGCAGCTCTGAATCTCCTTGCTTGATTTTGAAGATGTCCTCCATTCTTTTTTCAACTTTTTGAGCTCCCGAGTGTGCTTTGATAAATAAATCTGCAAGCTCAGCAAAAGAAATTATAGAATTTTCAGGTAAGAGAGAATACCATGTTAGTGCCCCTTTAGTGAGTGTTTCAGCCAATTTTTTGACCAAGACTGATTCAATCTCCTGCTTAGTCAAATCATTACCCTTGACTCCTATTGTAAAATGCAGTAACATGATCTCGTGGGTCTGTTGTCCCATCATACTTTGGAATATCGGGCATCTTGAACTTCTTTGGAATTGGGGATAGGGGGAGGCACTTGGCTTCCATGGCTGTTGAGAATATTTATCTATATCAACCCCCGTTGATCACGTGTGGTACTCCGGGTATTTGTTCTATGCGGTCGTTTTGCTCCTAAGCTATTCTGCATGTAGTCTAGATTTGCAAATCAGAATTAATGGATTACCTGGGTCTCCCTCCTGTGTTTCACTGGGGGTTCCACCGCTGCCTGAATTAACCAGTCTAGACGAGGGTTCTCCAAAGTATTGTTATTTGGAGTAGGTGTGGGTGGAGCAGCAGGTAATTGACTAACAAAAGCTTGTAAAGCTTTGTTGACCTGAGTAGCGATAAGTTTTTGTAAAGCATCATCCATAGCTTCAGCATTTTCAAATTGACCTCGTTCTTCTGTGTGAGATCCTTCAGGAGTGCCTTCACGAGATTATCGTGGTGAGTCTCGTGGTGTTTGATCTTGAATAGCATCATTTTGTGGATCTCCCTGATTTTGTTGATTGATTGGATTTCCTTGGATGTTGTCATTGTTGTTCGACATAGTTGATTCCACAAAGAAAATCAAGCTGAGATATAATTGATTATCAGATTCCCGGTAATGGAACCTATTTGTTTAACCAAAAAATAGAATTTTAGTCAAAGCTGAAATTTAGAAGAATACGGGTTACTGATAATCAGAAAAGACTATAAAGAAAAGAATTTGAGAATAGTAATATATGAAAGCTAAATAATCAGAGTATATTCCAATAGTGTTTGTGCTTACAATTA
>NW_017673340.1:0-752 GCF_001879085.1 Nicotiana attenuata
GCAGCAAGCGCTCGGTGGACCTACGTCAAGCAGGACCCGGAATTTCGGGTTTCCGTGAGGGTCTGGAGCAGTCCGAGGCCCAGCTGAAACGGAGGGTGGCCGAGTTAGAGCAGATCGATGAGCAGCTGATAGCCGCCCTGGTCCGGAATATTGAGCTGGAGACTCTTCTCCAGTCTAAAGAAGAAGAGTTGGAGGTTGGCCGTGGGGTAGCGGCGGAAGCCGCTGATTTGCGGATCAAGGTTGCCGTCATGACCTCCGAACTCGATGCCAAGGCGGCTGAGATTGAAGTCCTCAAGCGGACTGCTGCGTCAAGGCCTGATGAGGATGCGCGTCGTGAGGCGCATGATATGTGGGTATACGCCGAGGCCAGATTGGTCGTCTTCGAGGAGTTCTTAGCTGCGGGTCGAGCCACTGAGGTGGAGGTTCAAGAGCAACGGCGCATAGTCCGTGTCGCTCGTGAAACCTGTGGGTATAGTTCTGATTCCCCAGATCGGGCGGGCTATAACTCCGAAGATGTCAACCGTCTAGAATCCGGCTCTTGGATTTCTGCGGCCTATCAGGCAGAGGACGGCGGTGGACGAGATGGCGATCCGTCGGGAGGTGGTGATCAGGATGTCGAAGCCCCTTAGGACTCGTATTCATTTTGTTTTGCTGTATTTAGAGATGTAAATGGGTCCTTTTGTATATGCATTTTTGGATGATAATGGAAGTTATACTTTTGCTGTTATTTTCTTTCTGTACCCTTTATTTTC
>NW_017673340.1:5304-6105 GCF_001879085.1 Nicotiana attenuata
GTCTTCTCTTGGGTCCTCCTCGGCCATCATGATTTGATTGTAGCCGGAGTAGGCGTCTAGGAAGCTCAGTAGTTCATGTCCTGCAGTGGCGTCGATCAGTTGGTCGATGTGGGGTAGTGGGAATGAATCTTTTGGGCATGCCTTGTTCAGATCGGTGAAATCCACACACATTCTCCACTTCCCGTTTTTCTTTTTGACCATGACAACATTGGAGACCCACTCGGGGTACTTTGATTCTTTGATGGAGCCGTTGGCCACTAGCTCGTCTACTTCCTTACCAACCGCTTCATTGATGGCGGCTTTGAATTTTCTCCTCATCTGTGGCACGGGCGGATGTAATGGATCGACATTCAGCTTGTGGGTGGCGATGTCTCGCGAGATTCCCGGCATATCTGAATGGGAAAAGGCGAACAAATCTGCATGGTTAGTTAAGAATTCATAATACTTACTTGGGTTGGCGAGACCTTGCCCGATATAGGCTTTCTTCGTAGGATCGGTTTTGTCCAATTGGACTGGGTCGAGGTCTTCGACCGTTGCTTTACAGGCTTCCACGACGCCGGGGTCTTTGATGACGTCCGTTGTCGGGTTGACCTTAGTTCCCGACACGGCTAATTGCTATGCCTCCACGCTCGCCCCCTTTAGCTGTTGGGTGTGGGCGCAGTCTTGGGCTATTTTGTAGCATTCTTGTGCGGTGCGTGGCTCGCCTCGAATACTGAATACTCCCCATGGGGTAGGGAATTTGATCACTTGGTAGAGGCTTGAAGGGACCGCTCGCATGGCGTGTATCCACGGGCGTCCTAT